>NC_044032.1:97159707-97355109 GCF_901765095.1 Microcaecilia unicolor | reverse complement strand
GAGTCAGGGTGAACGCACAGACACTCGACTTAAGTGCAGCACTTGAGCTAACTGACTTCCAATTTCTGATATCCAGGCTAGAGGGTTTAGGCCTGGACAGCATGGCCCTCAGATGCTTTAGGTCTTTTTGTTAGACCATTCTTTCCAGGTCAACTGCACTTCACAAATCTCATCCCCAAGCTCCTTGATGCTCTATACTAGCCGCTATTCTTTTTACTGTTTTCCTATGCCCTTTTCACACTCAAAGTGATGGCATTTCCATTTTTTCCTGTGCTGATGACACTCTTGTTACTTATGAACACGAATCTGGGTTCACCAGATCTAGCTATCATCCATTCTTGTTTGGAGTCAGTAGCTAGCTTGCTTGAGGATCACCCATTAAGTTGAATCCCAATAACTCAGAGGCTATTTGGTTTATTCAAAGAGCCACACGGTCTACACTTCCCCAGTGATTTGCCAGACCTCATTACCTATTAAGGATCTCATCAAAGTGTTTTAGGTAAATCTGGACTCTATCAAACATAATATGAAACACTGGGCCATCGAATTCCTGATAAACAATCTCCACAGACTCACCCACTCCTTGATTTTGAACTTTTTTGATAATCAAAAAAGAATAAGAGTTATGGTAGTCTATGTGGCCTTGATTAAGAAACTTCAAACCATCCAAAAATGACAGTAAAGCTCCTGTATAAAGCTGTAAAATACAACTATGTTATATCTCAGTGCAAACAGCTGGTTGCCAGTTTCTTTCAGATTTCACTTTATGATCCTTCTGTTAACATGTGCCTTCCATGTCAGTTGGCTGTATTATCTAATCTCTCTCAACTCCTACCTCCATAAGTCCTATTAGGTCCTCGCAAATTTTCTTATTATGGCTGCCATCCACATATGACATTAAGTTTGAGGAAACATGCTTTCTTTCTTCACATCTCATCCGTCTTTAATAGAAGTTACCAGAGATTCAAATCCTCCTTGGCTTTTTACTCGGGCAGGCAGAGCACAGTCTTCCCATCACTCATAGTTGCTTGGGTGTCTATGAGGGGCAGGTTTTCCTGAGGATGTCCTCGCAGGACGTCCTGGCAAAGGGGCAGGGAAACCCGTATTATCAAAACAAGATGGGCGTCCATCTTTTGTTTCGATAATACGGTCGGGGATGCCCAAATCTTGACATTTAGGTCGTCCCTTGAGATGGTCGTCCTTAGACTTGGTCGTTTCTGATTTTCGGCGATAATGGAAACTAAGAACACCCATCTCAGAAACGACCAAATGCAAGCCCTCTAGTTGTGGGAGGAGCCAGCATTCGTAGTGCACTGGTCCCCTTGACATGCCAGGACACCAATCGGGTACCCTAGGGGGCACTGCAGTGGACTAACTGATGCACTAACTGAACGGAAAAAGCCCTTCCCGTACCGATCCCGTAGCGATTCGGAAAGAAACGGGCATAAATGAAGGAAACTGCATGCAAGTCAGCTGCTCACTGTTAGCTCATTTGCACACGGATTTCCTTCCTAAGGAGGGGAAGCCAGTGCAGAGCAGCCAAGCGTTATGCGTGGCTGCTCTGCGCATGCCAAAGACGGCTTCATACATGCAGACAAGCAGGGACTGTCTCTCTATGTCAAATGTTCAGCGCTGCGTGCGTCTGGTAGCGCTATATAAATGCTATTAGTAGTAGTAGTGTATAATAGCCGTTGTTGGTGGAGGTGTACATTGTACTTATGAAGGCCTGAACCAAGCAGTTTCAGTGCTGCTAAGTATCTAATATCTAAGAATTAATGTACAGACGATGAGAAGTGGAAATTTCTCTTTTTTCTGTAAATTACAATGATATTAAGCAGGCCAGGTGAAGCAAGTACCCCCCACCTCTTTCTCCCACCTTCCTCTGACCAAGCAAGTGAAAGACAATGAGCTCCTGCCATTTGTTGTCCATTTGCTGTTCACATGAATGTGTGTATTAGCCTTTGAGAGACTTTTAGGATGCAGATCAAAGGAAGTTCCAGGTGTTGGGGGCAGGGTTGACAGGAGAGAGAGAGATAGAAAATCCTGTAATAAGGACTGGATAAGAAAACATTATTGCAGAAGGGGGAGAATCTCTCCCTTTGAATATGGCCAAGAGACAGAATTCTTTCCCATGAAGTAAGGCTACTATCCCGGACAGAATTACCCTTTTACAACCACACTCAGGTAACACCTTATTTCCTTCTCTGCCTAGAACATGTATAATTATAGTACAGCAAGAGGCCCTCATTGGATGCCCACCGGAAGGGTGGAAGGCCAGATTTTAGGACTCAGGCTGTAAAAATACCAGCTAGGTTTAAAAATCTATGACTGGCTGAGCAAGGACTTGCTTTTCCTGCAAGTTAATATGCGTTCTAGTTTAAGATCTATCCACTGGAATAGTGTGATAACCTACTAATGGTCTTATAGATGAGTCTCAACAAAATCAGATACAAATTGAATGTAGCGCTTATTAAAATGGAGTTTGTCTTTCTATAAGCTGAAACTGAGATCATAAGATGATAAAAAAGAGGAAGTGAAACTGATATGCTAAAAATAAGATGTTCTGGCAGAAGAGAAAACATGTTGACATTACCGGAAAATGTGGCAATCTGTAGAGATAGATGGAACGGAAGGAGTTGGGTACAGATGTACTTGTGGCCGGATGCGAAAGTATGATCTCAGAAATTAAGAAATATTAGAAAAAAATGTACCTCACAATAGACTTCTATTGGGAGGTATGGGTATAAAAGAAGGGAGATTTTGGCTTAATTTCGGAGTCGTCCCCAACACTTCTCAGACGGCAGGGCGCTGTGCCATTGAACCCAGAATCTGTTTGATGTCTGTACTGAATTGAAAACTTGGTAAGAATAAAGCCTTCTATCTGAAATCTATCTCTGTCTTTATTTTCAAGTATTCCTCACCTGTTACTTACTCTACAAACTAAGCTATACACACACCACTCATTCTCTGCACAAAATACTGTTAGATTGTAATAGCATATATGTGGGAACATAAATGGCCCAGAATATACCTAGAGCTAGAAAGACAGAAAGCAGTAGTTATGGGAATTAGTTTTGAATTGCGCATGCTGAGGCCTCCACAGAATCAACCCCCCCTGGGACTGGGTGAAACTGGAAGTCAGAAAAACAATTCAGAATCTTCTGGATGAACTAAATCTCTTTAACCCCCCCCCCCCCCCCCCCCCCCGTGTAAAGGAGTCCTTAAGGGGTCTGGAAAAGGTGGGAGCGGGTATTCCTAGGTACAAGGAAGACCATGGAATTTACATTGGTGACCCCGACGTGATTTGACACAATAGCCCCCCAAAACTGTCCTTCTTTCCCTAATTTTTGAACGCAGAGGGGATAAATATTGGCGTTCAAACCTTCCTTTCTGTCTTTCAATATTCTGTTCTGTTCTTTCTCACCCTCTTTTCTTTCTTTCTATCCCGCTCATCTTTTGATTTGCGTGATGTGCGCAAGAGTGTATTTGGTGTGTGATTGGTGTATAACACTGAATCCCCTTCCCCGTCTTTTTCCCTGTTTTCCTTCACTCTAAGTTTTTCTGCCCGTCACTGTGCTCTAGATTTTCCTTGTCATTTTCTCCTGTCCCTCATCAAACCTTTCTGCTTCCATACAAATGACCTGAGTCAGCAAGTTATTTATTTGCTTCTATGCATACCTTCCCTGGGGAGTTCTTATCAACTGCAGGGATGAGCGATCCCCAGAGGATGTTCATTTTATGTTTTTTTTATAAAATACCTTAACTGACTTATTTATGCCATTTTACTTTATACGGGATCCCTTTTAAATAAAAGCTATGTACTGCTCATTGTTAAAATGTTTACTGCTTTGATTGTTGCGCTGTTTAAATTGATGTGATATTCACTTCTTTAGTTTTTTCATGAATATAAAGCCTTCATTTTTGAAATCTCTTTATGGTATGTGTGATATCTGAAAGCTTTTCATTATTTCCTTGTCTAAGAAAGAAGAAATATTTAATAACCATTATCCGTTATATGGAATAAATGCGAGAAATATTCCCTTGAACTGGCCATTTGGGGGAAGCATTTTGCGCTGATCATAGAATTTGTAGTATTCTTGAATGGAGAATTGGTGAAGCTTTCAGACATAAATAATAAAAATTATGCACTCCACTTTTTAATTCCTTTGTATTTAAAACTTGGTTATCACAATAACCCCTGGAATGCCAACTATTGCACTTTTTACCTTGCTTCAACTAACTCTTGCCACGTGGTGGTTTTGTCTTGAAGCGATATGCTTCTTCCTACTTCTTTAATTGATTGAAAAGGGTTACTTAAACTCTATGTGAAGGTCAATCAAGGGTGGCTGCACTTTTGAAAGTTTTTTTTCTTCAATTTATCTTTTTCAAGGAACCTTTTTCTTGCATTGCCATCTGAATATGCCTTGCTGCAATTCAGATGTATAATATTTTGTTTTATTTTTATTTTTTTTTATCCTATTTTTATCTTACACCCCTCAGGGTGGTTTTCTATAATTTTTTTTTTTTTTAATTTTTCATTTTCCATGCTTTTTTATTTTGGGACGCACCATACTTGGGATACACCTCACGGCCCTCTTCTCTGATGCTCTACCGACTCTTGCACCTTTTTATTTTCTTCCCTGATGCTCTCCTCTTACATAATTTATTAGTTTTCCTCCTTCCAATTGCCCCTCATATCCTCCTCCCTGGCCCCCATTTATACCCACGACCCGCTTCCTAACCCCTTGTCTAGTTCTTGTATTTACGCAATGGTTCTTCATGACTCCCGCTAATATTATGACTTCTTCCAATAAATTAACCGCATTAATTGCACTACTGGTCTGTTTAAGTTTTGCCTTTCCCCAGATGGATACAGGAATTCCGTTGACGTCTCTCACCGAGGAGACGACTGCTAGCAAAGAAGAGCTACCCGATAATGTATCTGATCTGAAGGCTATATTGCAGCAAAGAATCGCTAGATTGAAGGACAGATGCACAGACCCCAACATTACCCGGTGTGAGCAACGAGACATAATTGAGCATGAGTTTCAACAGATGCATCAATTGGTCCATGAGCGAAAAAGACAGGCTCTCCACTTACTGGAGTTGCAAGAAGCTTTGGCCTCTACCCTTCTTTCTGAATCATCTAGCTTGTAAGTCCTGCTGGCCTCCTGCAACTGAGGGCTCAACCCTTGGTGAATGGTAGTCATCGCAGGTGAAGATTCCATACCTACTGGCCATAGATTGCAGCGCATTATCCGTGCCTTTAGACTATTTTTGTGCACCATATTCCTGACCCTCCATACCTCAATAACTTGAACAATCAACATCATTTCTTAATTTTCAATTTATATTGTTTTTTTTTTTGGAAACCTTTTCTTTTGTTCCATATACAGAACCATCGTTATTTGATCATGTCTTCGTAATAATTACCAATCTGTCTCGCACATTATGCAAGCCAGAAGTGGGGATATATTATGCAAATCCCAATTCCAAATCCCAATTCCCAATTTTAAAATTAACTAGAAGCTCTGATCCTTACCTATTTATGTAAATTGATTTCCCTTTTGTTTTTGCACTTAATTAGCACTGTTTTCTCCATGTTTACATTGTCTTTCATTTCTTTTGACATCTATATATTATTTGATTCTTGATGGACTAATTATGATGGTGCATGCCTAGAATAAAGACATGGAAAGATCCAAGTTTGTACACCACAAGTACGTTTTCAAGATCTATCCAGGCCCAAATGATGTTAGATCCCCCAAGGTTGTGGCAATAATCTTTACACCTTGCAAACTACTGGATCACAAGTTTTGGGTCCATGTGAAAGATATGCAGGTTTACTCAGCCGTAGAACCTACCCATCTCAAGACCAGCCACTTCCTTCAGCAAGCCAGCCTGAAAACCCAGCCCTGTTTGATCTTCCAGATCTCCGTCCAGATTCTTCAGCGCTTCCACCGCCTCAACCATGATCGATGAAAGAGACTTTAGAACTGATACTTAATTTGAAATTTACTGTTGCTGTTTATGGACATTATAGATTCATATTTTGTTTTATTTTCAGTTTAGCAGTAATCCTGTCTATATATTGAAAAGGTTTTATTTTTATTTTCCTATTATTTCCTTTATTGTTCTAATTGTTTTTCTAAGAGTTTCCCTGTTATTTCTGTTTATGTAATTTAAAATTGAAGTTGATATTGCTCAGATACAAGGGTAACATCAAACCCTAATACTGGCTATGATATCATAATGTAGGTGTAAACCCTGTTAGTATCAAACAGTTATGCAATTGTTTAACTTTGGTGTAGGCTTACTTAAGCTTACTTAAGCTGCATGTCTTTCTGTAGGTTTGACTAAGCTCCAAGTGGGGTAAAGGATATATAAAATGCTTCACATACATACCTACAACCTAAAACAGCCTGCAATCTGAGTACTAACCATATATTTGTTGAGCCCATAACAATGCTTAATCAAAACCACTGTTCCTTCCCAAGACCACTGAGACAGATACATTAGATTATCTCCCCATGCACTATGCTACAGATACAATAGAAGTCATAGAAAGACCTGAAAGTGTTTATTAGTATGATCCACCTGAAATTACTATTACCCACATACCGATACTTCATGAGATTTTGTAGACAAACTCATGGATTTGTCCCATTCATAAAACATTTCTCACTACAGGTTTGAGTAAGTCTCAAGAGAGGTAACATCAAGATTAAGGCCCAAGGGGTTGGGTAATATAAAGGGAATTCCGTATGCCCAAATACTATAACACCTGAGAATGAAGTTTCCTATCTTGCACCATACCTTCTAACTTGTAAGACCAAAATTCGCCCCCTCGTTTGATAGCTTGCCACCTTCTGGAATGGATGATGACAAGCTTGATGAGCTTTGTGTCACCCCTCCTCAGAGGGGGTGACAAGTGGGGAATGTATAATTATAGTACAGCAAGAGGCCCTCATTGGATGCCCACCGGAAGGGTGGAAGGCCAGATTTTAGGACTCAGGCTGTAAAAATACCAGCTAGGTTTAAAAATCTATGACTGGCTGAGCAAGGACTTGCTTTTCCTGCAAGTTAATATGCGTTCTAGTTTAAGATCTATCCACTGGAATAGTGTGATAACCTACTAATGGTCTTATAGATGAGTCTCAACAAAATCAGATACAAATTGAATGTAGCGCTTATTAAAATGGAGTTTGTCTTTCTATAAGCTGAAACTGAGATCATAAGATGATAAAAAAGAGGAAGTGAAACTGATATGCTAAAAATAAGATGTTCTGGCAGAAGAGAAAACATGTTGACATTACCGGAAAATGTGGCAATCTGTAGAGATAGATGGAACGGAAGGAGTTGGGTACAGATGTACTTGTGGCCGGATGCGAAAGTATGATCTCAGAAATTGAGAAATATTAGAAAAAAATGTACCTCACAATAGACTTCTATTGGGAGGTATGGGTATAAAAGAAGGGAGATTTTGGCTTAATTTCGGAGTCGTCCCCAACACTTCTCAGACGGCAGGGCGCTGTGCCATTGAACCCAGAATCTGTTTGATGTCTGTACTGAATTGAAAACTTGGTAAGAATAAAGCCTTCTATCTGAAATCTATCTCTGTCTTTATTTTCAAGTATTCCTCACCTGTTACTTACTCTACAAACTAAGCTATACACACACCACTCATTCTCTGCACAAAATACTGTTAGATTGTAATAGCATATATGTGGGAACATAAATGGCCCAGAATATACCTAGAGCTAGAAAGACAGAAAGCAGTAGTTATGGGAATTAGTTTTGAATTGCGCATGCTGAGGCCTCCACAGAATCAACCCCCCCTGGGACTGGGTGAAACTGGAAGTCAGAAAAACAATTCAGAATCTTCTGGATGAACTAAATCTCTTTAACCCCCCCCCCCCCCCCCCCGTGTAAAGGAGTCCTTAAGGGGTCTGGAAAAGGTGGGAGCGGGTATTCCTAGGTACAAGGAAGACCATGGAATTTACAAACAATTCAAACACTATCTCCCTGGTCCCTGGAGTCAAAAGCAATAGTTCTATTGACAAGAGAAACCTAACACCTCTATAACAACTCTATAAGGAAACAATAATTAACCTTTTTCTTCTCTTTCAGAATAGGAGAAAATACTAATTAAAGGTTTGAAAAATATATGTCCAAGACACTTGGACAGCAGACCAAAGGCATCCTCAAAAGGAAATAGAAACAGATGCTATATATTTCTTTATTGTCAGGAGATCCTGCCTGACTATGGGATGCTAATTAAGGGGGTGTGACAACCCCTCCCCCTTGTGCTCCCTTTTTGTCTTGTAAGGGAAAGAAAGTTCTATATATTATGTCTTTGCCAGATAAGAAGTTGGTCAGTGTCTAGTGCACTCTGCCCCATGCCAGGGGATGGAGAGCCTGACCTGATCATTTCCATTGTCCTTTCATGTTTTCTCTCCTCTTTTCTATACTAGACTATACTTGAATATTTTCTTATTTTTTATCCTAATCTCTGGATAATTAAATAAACCTGTGTTAACCCCAGGAAGCGCTTCCTTGGTCTCTTTTTGTCTTTGTTGCAGTCTAAATAGTGCTACCAGTTGTCTGGTTCTTTTAAGGTACCGGGGTCGAGGGGATTGCATTTGTGTAAGTAGTGCTGACCGTGATTAGAGACTCTGCAGGCAGCACGAAAAAGCACAAACACCGTCTACAATCTCACAAAAATACAAATCCAGGTGAAGACGTCCAAGTGCTCGTCAGGGACGTCTTTTTTTCTTTTTAGAGTATGGGCGAAGGACATGCTCGTCAGGGACGTCTTTTTTTCTTTTTAGAGTATGGGTGAAGGATGTCCTTTGCTATGCCTCCGTCCTTGCAACGGCAGTTGAGGACATCCAAAATGTGGATGTTTCTGTGAGAAGGACGTCCATGCCTGGATGTTTCTGTGAGAAGGACGTCCATGCCTTTGCTGTGCCTCCGACACCCCTTTTATTTATTTGGATTCTGGAACACAAGTAGCAGCAGTGGGATTTGAACCGGCCACCTCTGGATTGCAAGACCAGTGCTCTAATCACTAGGCCACTCCTCCACTCCCTTGAAATTTGGCCATCCCTTTGGGGGGGAGGGGGGCAGTTCAGGACGTCCAAAATGTTTGAAAGAAGGACAGCTATGCCTCCGCTGGCACACATATACCTCCCCCCCAAGGGACCTGCATGCTGCTGCGATGGACCTGAGTATGGCATTTCAGGCTGGCAAAAAAAGCTTTTAAAAGTTGTTTTTTTTTCGGGTGGGAGGTGGTTAGTTACCATTGAGGGAGTCAGGGGAGGTCATCCCCGATTCCCTCCGGTGGTCATCTGGTCAGTTTGGGCACCTTTTTGAGGCTTGGTTGTAAGAAAAAATGAACCAAGTAAACAAAAAATGAACCAAGTAAAGTTGCCCAAGTGCTCCTCAGGGACGCCCTTCTTTTTTCCATTATTGCTCGAGGACGCCCATCTGTTAGGCCCGTCCCAGTCCCGCCTTCGCTACGCCTCTGACATGCCCCTGGGAACTTTGGTCGTCCCCGTGACAGGAAGCAGTTTGGGACGCCCAAAATCGGCTTTCGATTATGCCGATTTGGGCGACCCTGAGAGAAGGATGCACATCACCCGCTTTGTGTCGAAAGATGGGCACCCTTCTCTTTTGAAAATAAGCCTGTTTTCTGCTTATTTTCGAAGGAGATGGCCAGTCATCTTCTGACACAAATCAGGAGATGGCCGGCCATCTCCTGAACCCAGCCAAATCGGTATAATCGAAAGCCGATTTTGGCCGGCTTCAACTGCTTTCTGTCAAAGAGCCGGCAAAAGTTAAAGGGGCGTTTCGGCAGGGTATGGAAGGCGGGACGGAGGCGTGGCTACGAGATGGCCGGCTTCAGCCGATAATGGAAAAAAGAAGGCCAGCTCTGACGAGCACTTGGCCGGCTTCACTTGGTCCACTTATTTTTAGGACCAAGCCTCCAAAAAGTGCCCCAACTGACCAGAGGACCACCGGAGGGAACCGGTGATGACCTCCCCTTACTCCCCCAGTGGTCAGCAGCCCCCTCCCAACCAAAAAAATTAAAAATTAATTTTTTGCTAGCCTCTGTGCCAGCCTGAAATGTCATACCCAGCTCAATGACAGCAGTATGCAGGTCCCTGGAGCAGTTTTTAGTGGGTGCGGTGCACTTCAGGCAGGTGGACCCAGGCCCATACCCCCCTACCTGTTACACTTCTGGTGGTAAATGGGAGCCCTCCAAGCCCCCCCCCCAAACCCACTGTACCCACATGCAGGTGCCCCCCTTCATCCCTAAGGCGGTGTACAGTTGTGGGGAGTGGGTTTTGGGGGCTCAGCACACAAGGTAAGGGAGGTATGCACCTGGGAGCAATTTTTGAAGTCCACTGCAGTGCCCCCTAGGGTGCCCGGTTGGTGTCCTGGCATGTGAGGGGGACCAGTGCACTACAAATGCTGGCTCATCCCACGACCAAATGCCTTGGATTTGGCCGGGTTTGAGATCGCCGCCATTAGTTTCCATTATCGCTGAAAACCAATGCCAGCCATCTCTAAAGCCGGCCCAAATGTTGAAATTTGGCCGGCTCCGACCATATTATCGAAACGAAAGATAGCCGACCATCTTGTTTCGATAATATGGTTGGGGCGCCACTTTGCGGGGCCGGCCTTGAAGATAGTCGCCCATATAGCTGGCCGGCCCCGTTCGATTATGCCCCTCTATGTCACCTAGTGGCTGCTCCCTTTTTCACCCTCCCTTTTCAGAGCAGAAATGTATAATCTGTTTCTTTACCTTTCTGGTCATGAGTTTGTCTATTCACTATTTTTCTCCTCTTAGATTGTACTTTGTAAACTGCTTTGTTGCTCTTGGTAATGAAGGTGGCCAATTGAATTAATAAACCTTAAAATCCTAAATTCCATAGAATAAAAATTAAAAAGAAACACAGAACAGAGCCTCCATAAAGATAACCCCTTAACTGCATCTGAACTCATTGAAAACTGATTTTAAAAAAAGCCAAGTTTACAACAGTTGCTGAAGTTTCTGATAATTGGTCTCAAATTTCAGCGTCATAGGCAATTTATTCCATAAACCTGGGACACATCCACTAAATGAGCACTGCAATTTGATAACCCTTCCAAAAACTCCAGGGGTCTGGAATAGTCAAATTAAGCATAGGACCCAACCGCAAAGAGTGCAGGAATACAGCCATACATCAGCTCTCTTATAGGATGCCCTCTTATAAAGCCCAAAAGTTTAAATAAAACAGCAACTCTACAGGAAGACAATGATATACTTGCAATAATGGAGTGACCCTATCTCAGTGGTTACTCTGAGTAATTACCATGGCAGCCATATTTTGAATCCTTTCAAGTTGCTCAAAGTCTTTTGGAGTAAGCTCATATTATAGGGGCAATGCAACAGTTCAAGTGGTTAATATTTGTTTTTAGAAATTAAAATACCAATATTCAAATCAAAAAGTTAGGAAAGAGGAGACATACCTCTGGTGCCATGAATGCAATAGTCCCCAATAACTGTCCCTGAAATTCTCCAGCACCTGTTCCTTTTGAAGCTAACCTGGCTGCTGCTCCAAAATCAGCAATTCTTAATCTTTGTCCAGTGCTGTCAATTAGTAGATTAGCACCTAATAAAGAAAGCACAGATATTACAGTTTTGTTTTGTTTTTTTCTTACTTCTAGCCAATCACTTTCAGAGTCCATGCTAATGGTAGGCTGTTACTTTTTCCTTAACCAATACAGAGGACATTGATGAGTATTTCTGAAGGCCTGCTAACTCTTATAAACATATGTTTTCCAATATTACTGGGAATTTGCACATTGCCGACAGGTTTAATATATTCCAAGAGCGAGCATGTGCAGTAATAATATCTTTGTAGTCTGCTGCGATTCTGTTTAGGACATCAACTATGTATGCATTTCTCTTTCACATTCTTTAGACCAACCTGGATTCACATCAACAAAAATTGTCCTGTCCTAGTGGTCATATCAAGGGCACCTTCCTATTTGGTTATCGGTACAGGGGGAGGGAGGGGTATTGAGAAAGAAGATGGATGTTCCTAGTCTTCAGAAACACAATTAAAAATGTTTAAAATCAACTGATTAATCCCAATTAAAAATGTTGATTGAATAGCTATAATTATGAAATATTATACTTCTAGAACTAAGAAAAATTCACATACATTTTTGACACCCCCCTTCTCTCCCACCAAGGGTATTTCAATCTTAAGCTTCTCATATTCTGACAACAAAACTTTGGCATAAAAGTTCAGTCAAGATTTTTAAATAGTACAAAGGTTTTGACATCTCTATTTAATATGCCATGCTATTGAGCAAAGTGGCATTGCTTGTTTCAGCTATGTTTGCCAACTTTGGTCATGAGAAAAGAGAAAATGTCAAAATTGATTGGGTGGGGGGGGGGGGGGGGGGGGTTCTAGATAAGATATTGTGTTTTGGTTATATACCTATTTTTCATCAATTGTCTGGTGTTAATACTGTGAGTGGTTTCTTTTCTGAATGATATTTTCATATGTAAGTAGTTATTTGTGTATATTCTACAATATCTTTTCTTCCCTCTTGTTTACTATTTGATGTAAATATGCAATTGCTACAATAAAATTTGACAAATATTTTAAACAGATTCATAAAATTGTTCACATATAGTGTAAAAGGAACTAATGCCTTTAAGCAAGGGTTCTTCTGGAAGTGCTCAAGGCCTGAGCAGGAATAATTATAATCAGATCTTTGCATTTAGGATAAATAAGAATGGCATTAGGTGCTAGTAGTGGTCCCATGACATTTAGTTCACATATTTTCTTCAGTCATAAAATCTTGTTTCTTTATCATTTATTAACAACTTTTGATATACTACCCTAAATCAAAGCATCTGGTTTGCTCCTAATCAGGGTCAATTCATTCTTTGACCAACTGTTTTTTATTCTTGTTCATATCTTGATTATAAGTAGGCAAGGTTATGCAACTTCGTGTTCAATGGCTTACCTCAGTATTCTTTTCATTGTCTTCTATCCAGAATGTAGCTATTAGGTTTATAACAAAAGCCCATTGCACTGACCATATTACCTCTCTTCTAAAGGAAGCCCATTCGCTTCCAATTAATTTTCACACAAAAGTTTAAAATTTTGGTATTAGCATAAAAGTTTTTTTTTAACACTATCACAACAATTGGCCCCTTATGTTACCATTCTTTGCGATCTCTGTGTTCTGCCCCCATATTCTTGGTAGCAGGGTGCATTGTTATGTATATTATTCAATTACATTGTCTGTGTATACATAGCATTGGGGCTCATCTTGAAAGCACTTAGACTTGCAAAGTTTCATAGTAACCTATGGAACTTTGTAAGTCTAAGTGTTTTGAAAATACGCCTCTATGTAAGTTTGTAAGTCTAAATGCTTTGAAAATACGTCTCACTATGTACTAGGGTTGCTATCCCTATAGTTTGCAGTATCCTATGATTGACTCCTTGTGAGCTTTCTCTATTGGCTCTTAGGCCCAGATGCACAAAGGTCCCGTTAAGAATCTGTCTGTATTAACAAATCGGTAAACATTTACCGATTCGGAAACACAGAGGAATTCACAAAGAGAATTGCATGCAAATGAGCTGCTCATTGCTTTTGCGACCTAGCTCATTTGCTTGCGATATAGGGGAAACCAGTCATTGAGCTGAGCATGCGCAGAACAGTCAATCACTATGTGTGGCTGCTCTGCGCATGCTACAGACGGTTCTCATACACGCAGTAGATGTACCTTTTTTTTTTTGCAAGCACAAAAGCGGGTTTTTTTTGGGGGGGGGGAGGAGCAGACCTGTGTTGGGGCTCCCTGCCTCCCCGCTGCTGAGAAAAAGTGGGAAAAGCCTCTCTGCTGCTCTCAGCTCTCATTTTCTGTAAGGAATCAGCAGCAGGGCTTGGTTCCACCCCCAGCTGTTCCTGCTGCTTCCTTCTATTGGCTGGCTGACATCCTGTAACGCCCATCTCCCTGAAGATGGACTCTCATTGGCTGGCAGCTGTCCCAACTCCTCCTCCCTGCAGGGCTTCCTTGATGACATCACTCTAGAGCTGTGAACTGATTGGATCCAAACTTCCTGGTGTCCCCCTCCAGTAGTGAGTGGCGGGACATCCCAGGCTGACACTGTCCAACTGGGTTAGTCCCTCTCTGCTGTGCTTCTAGCATGGGAGGTGCGGTTTCCCATAGATGCTGTTTGATGGACCCTTGTCTTCCTTGCATTTTTGGTAAGACACCATTACTTTTATGCTTTACATTTTGGTACTGTCCCCCCCCCCCCCCCCCCCCCCCCCCCAATTTTTTTGCCAGTAAAATGTAATTTGAAAAAGAAGCATGACACGGCTTTCATACACGCAAAGAAGCTGCGTGTAAGGCAGTGTACTTTTTTTTTGTGGTCCATCTTCCCTGCCTTCTCCTACTTGTGACAATGAAGTGACAACTCCAGACCTCCCGTTAAACTTTCCATGGTAAAGGTAGGGACTGCTTTTGTGCATGGGGTCAGAAATGGCTGTACATCACCTTGCATGCACATTATAATAGTAATTAGCTCATTATAATAGCTTTGCATTCCATTTTCGTTAGCTGCTACCGTGACAGGAAAATGGCTTGGAGAACCCTTTTGTGCATGTCTGGTTTTATTACTTGCTCGCTAAACCGGCTAGAACTAGTTTAAAAACCACATTGCTGGCTCATTAGGTTTAGTGCATCTGACCCTTAATTCTGAGCTAGGGCCAGCCCTCCCTCTCTGCTCCTGGGGCTGTGTGAGAGAGTCTCTGTCTTCCTAGCTTACCTTTGTGATCAGCAGCTCTTCTAGGGACTGATACCTCCTTAATCTACTGTGATTCCATCAAAATATTTCACCAATTGATTCCCAATATTCCCACACTTTCCCCTTTGAGTATTACAGCTTTTCCTCTCAGCTGGGCTGAGGTTCTGGCTATCTCTTTGTCTCTGAGGTGGCTGGACACAGATTCTGTTTTGCAGAAGAAAACAATTCTTTCCAAGCAACTGAACTGTAAGTTGATTTTCTTTGCTATGATTGCTACATTAAAGAACAGTTGGATTAAGAACATTAACATTATGACTTACAACCCATTACTACTTTACAATTCTAAGTGGGCTACATCCATCAAGATGCCAGAACACTTATCTGGGAATTACAATAGTTGATCCTTGTATAACCTCCAAAACTAAGCACCTATTTCTTTAAAAGAATTAAGAGTCTACTGGTAAAACTTTTGCTTGGGAAAGGTTTATTTGGCTGTTGAAGCTTTGTGACCTCATCAAGTCTAGAACAGCACACTCAGAATCAAAATTGCTTAACATTAGCACGTCTGTCTCAGGCACAACTAGACTCTATGAGACAGTCAGCCTTTTTTTTTTCTTAGCTCAAGCAATGGAATGTGTTCCCTCCTTATCTAAGGTTCAAAAAGGATATGAAGACATATTTCTTCAACTTGGCCTTCCCAGATGACTGATGCAGTTGACAGGTGGCACTAGTTGATTTTTGTTTTGCTTTCTTATTTATTAATTCATAACAAATGTTTTATTTAGCAAATTATAATTATGTTTTAGTCATATTTAAGCAGCAATATAAAAACCACTCTGGTTCTCCTTGCATGAAGAGTGATATATCAAACACTATGAATAAATATAATTATATATATATATTTTATTTTTGTTACATTTGTACCCCGCGCTTTCCCACTCATGGCAGGCTCAATGCGGCTTACATATTGTATACAGGTACTTATTTGTACCTGGGGCAATGGAGGGTTAAGTGACTTGCCCAGAGTCACAAGGAGCTGCCTGTGCCTGAAATGGGAATCAAACTCAGTTCCTCAGTTCCCCAGGACCAAAGTCCACCACCCTAACCACTAGGCCACTAGATATATAATTATGCATGCACAGACCTATATTGAGTAATCAAGAAAATGCCCATGGGCAGATGGCGTTGTGCCTTCTCTGGCTGTTAATATTACACTGTGGGATATTTCAAGCCTCCAAACTATTTCTTTAGTATTATCCAATAAACCTTTTTTTTTTTTTTAACCAGAGGGCAACCATAACTCCTGTTTGCACACATATAATATTCAATTTCTGAAAGGTTTTCAAGTGCTCCAAATTACTGTTTGCTAGATAAATTTGCTAGAGCTAATTTTCAGACTAAAGCCTGAGCATGAAGCCCCTTTACATGAACTCCCCAACCGAGATGATCTGGGAAATTCTAGAACAGTAAGCCTGACATCGGTGCTGGGCAAAATGGTAGAGAGTACTTATAAAGGACAAAGTTATAGACAATATACATAAGCATGGATTAATGAGACAAAGCCAACATAGATTTAGTGAAGGGAAATCTTGCCTCACCAATCTACTACATTCCTTTGAAGGGGTGAACATGTGAATAAACATGTAAGTTGGTCGATATTGTATTTTGGGGTTTTCAAAAGGCATTTGACAAAAGTACCTCATATGAAAGATTCCTCAGGTAATTAGAAAGTCATGGGATAGGAGGTAATTTCCTATTGTGGATAAAGAACTGGTTAAAAGAAAGAAAACGGAGCGTAGGGTTAAATGGTCAGTATTCTCAATGATCTAGATATGGGAATACCTAGTGAGGTAATTAAAACTGCTGATCTCGAAGCTATTTAATCACAAGAGGACCTTGTCATGAAATGCCTAGCCACCTGCCTGGGGCTACCCTGCGGCCACTTAGATGGTCTATCCCCAGCACAGCTCAGGTCCCCCTGCACCTGCTGCTTGTGCTCTACATTAGCACCCTCCTCCTACTGACTGGGTCCCAACTGCCTCTGGGTGAGTCTCCCACTCTCAAATTATCCCCAGTGATTTCTAAGCTATTGGAGCCACACTCCCAGTGGTCTCACAGTTCCCAGAAAGCACTCACAGACCCAACACACAAACCACCAGGACTCTTTATCAGTCCAGACAGGCAGAGTCAATGAACTAAAATTGTTTATTTTCTAGAAAATTAGAACAATGAACAAAAAATGTGCAATCGGCAAACATTAACAGGTAACTAAAATATGGATCAATAACAACACTAACTAAACATATGTTTACTTTCTAGAAAGTATCTGGGAAGATCAGGGCATATAGCTGCTCACCAGTTATCATAAGTATTGCCATACTGGGAAAGACCAAAGGTCCATCAAGCCCAGCATCCTGTTTCCAACAGTGGCCAATCCAGGTCACAAATACCCGGCAAGATCCCAAAAATGTACAAAAATATTTGTACTGCTTATCCCAGAAATAGTGGATTTTCCCCAAGTCCATTTAATAATGGTCCATGGACTTTTCCTTTAGGAAGCCGTCTAAACCTTTTTAAAACGCTGCTAAGCTAACCACCTTTACCACAAATATCAAATATAACCGTTTTACAGGGCTTCAGCAAAAAGCTTTCTCTGTTTTCTCCGGGGCTGAAACTGGAGCAAAAGCTCCAAATGAAATGAGCTCCTGGGCCAATCAGAGCCCAGAACAACAAGTTTCTAAAATAGCTGGTTACATCACTACAGGCATTTCCTTTACCTATGTGCTATCTAAAAAGAAAGAACACTCATTCCTCTGTAACAGTTTTAAATATAAACATGCACCACCTGCTGGCCAAACTTGAGAAATACACTTCAAGAACTATTCAATATAATTTACAGGCTTAATACCCACTGTTTTGTCACAGACCTTATGACACTGGGCATCCAAATAGTAGATGTCTAAATGTGAGCAAGTGCAAAGTGTTGCATGCGGGAAACAGGAACCCAAATTATTGCTATGTAATGCAAAGCTCCACATTAGGAGTCACCACCCAGGAAAAGAATCTAGGTGTCACCTTCTGCTCAGTATGCAGTAGTGGCTAAGAAAAATGTTAGGAATTATTAGGAAAGGACTGGAGAATAAAACTGAGAATGTTATAATGCTTTTGTATTGCTCCATGGTATGACCGCACCTCGAATACTCTGTGCAATTCTGGTCACCACATCTCATAAAAAGATATAGCAGAATTAGAAAAGGTACAGAGAAGGGCGACTGAAAATGATAAAGGGGATGGGACTTCTCCCTCCTTCCAATGAGGAAAGGCTGAAGAGGCCACAGCTCTTTGCAGAAAAGATGGCTGAAGGGAGATATATGATAGAGGCCTATAAAATCATGGGTGGAGTGGAACACGTAGCTGTGAATTGCTTGTTTACTCTTTCCAAAATTACAAGTACTAGGGGGCACACAATGAAGTTACTAAGTAGTAAATTTAGAACAAATCAGAAAAAAAATATTTCCTCACTCAATGTGTTAATTTAAGCTTTAGATTTCATTACCAAAGAATATGGTAAAAGCAGTTAGTGAAGCAGGGTTTCCTACAAGAAACAAATCATAACCCGAATTAAGGTGGACTTGAGGAAATCCACTGCTTATTCCTGAAATAAGCAACAAGGAATTTTACTCTTTGAGATTTCAAAGGTACTTGCGACCTGGATTGGCCACTGTTGGGAAAACACGATACTATGCTTGATGGATCTTTGGTTTGTCACAGTATGGGGTACTCATGTACTTGCCTGTCTAACATCAATTCAAAAATGGGCTAAACACAACAAACTTTGCCTGAACCAAAGTAAAACCAAAACTTCTCAAGTGGATACATACCTGACATCAAAATCTCTTTTAGGAAGTACGAACTCCACCTCAAATCACAAGTCAAGAACTTGGGAATACAGTCAAATTCAACACTTACTCTGATTCAACAAATCCAAGCAACCGTCAAGAGCTGCTTCTACTATTTGCGACAGCTACGATACCTCTCTCCTTACATCGAGAAGGTAAATCTTATCCCAGTTGTCCATACCATGATAACATCAAGACTGGACTACTACAATGCACTATACAACGGTCTGACTACATAGGGTCTTACACCAGCTCCAACTGATTCAGAATGCTGCAGCAAGACTCACAGAAGGTTGTAAGTGATGTGACCACATCACACCATTTTTGCAAAACCTTCATTGGCTACCAGCACAATACAAAGCTAAATTTAAAACTCTATGTCTGATCTTCAAGGCCCTTAAAAGAAATGGATCTGAGTACCTGAAAAATAGGATGATCTTCTACACACCACCAAGGACACTAAGGTCTTCTCAAGGACTATCAATAACCATACCCTCTCCAAAAGACAATATATGATGCGATACCTGCAAGCGAGCCTTCTCTGGAGTAGCCCCCACACTCTGGAATGAACTCCCTGAAAGGCTCTGCTTAACACAAGACTATCTCTACTTCAGAAAGCAGGTAAAAGCTTGGCTCTTCAACCAGCTTTAATGGACGAAGTAACTAACTTGAAAGTCTCACTCACACACAAGGAGCGACACAGGCTGCACACACTGCAGCACAACATGTTTATCCACTCCTACCCTAGCTGAGATAATATTTAACCATCTCTCTGACCTCATTGGCTTTTGCTAAATTAGTCACTTTATTTTTTAACTCCTCTTACTCTCTTACCTATCTATATGTTCCATCTTTGCTTATACCCTTCACTGTCAATTAAAATGTTCTATTGCGTATTGTGTTGACATTGTTTAGTATACTATGCCATACTTTGTATTGTTATTTTAATATTTTTATCGCTATAATTGCCTATTGCTGTTTTATTCTTACTGTACATCGCCTTGAGTGAATTCCTTCAAAAAGACAGTAAATAAATCCTAATAAAAAAAAAAAATACATAGGACTGTTTCCTTGTCCTGATAAAGCATATGTTACTGCTATATTTTAGGTTTTCACCAACATAGGTACTATTGAATCTGCATGTGGGCTTTTTGTTTTGTTTTTATGAGTCTATAACAAACAATATTGTATATACTCGTCTATATGTTGAGAAATTTGACATCAAAAACCCTTCAATAGACCATGGGTCACTCTCATTAGTGCCATAGCACTCTTGCTATTGCTAGCTTTACAGAAGTACGGTAGACAGACTCTGGCCGTGCTGAAGTTGCTTGAAAGAATACAACCAGTGCTATATATGTCCCTAGTGTGGGAAGAACTCTTAATTCAGGGTGATCTTGTACAGTGTTCAAATTCAAGACAAGCGGTGTGGAGATGTGCAAGTGATACTGGGGAGTGATAAAAATAAACAGCAGTGACTTTAAAATCTGTAAATGTACTGACTGGTTGAAAGTTTGTGCCAAGCATGTACATTGTAAGGAGGGCATGCCTGCAGAGAAGTGTATATGACAATTATCAGGTGACGGGCAAAAGCTATTTGACTGGCTGACGGCTCAAGCAATAGATTCAGCCAAGATGTGTGGAAAGAGTTGGCGAGTGAAACTGATAGCTTTTGCTTTTTTTTTTGTAAAGAAAAACAGAAGTGTGTGAGTGTAGACCTATTGAAAAATTTGGTTTTCATAGATTAAAATCTGATGATTTAGCTGTTTCTGTCTAGCTTTAAGACTGTTCTGATCCTCTTGAAATCTGTGAAGCTGTAGGCTACAGGAAGGGGGATGGGTTTGGGAAAGGCAGGAGAGATGCTGGAGGGGAGGGAGGAAAGGGGAGCAATGTAGGACCCGGGTCTTGACTTATACACAGGTCACAGATTTTTTGCCATTTTTAGTCCCAAAACTGCCCTCAAATTAAACACAAGATTTATAGATGAGTATATCCAGTAAATGTTTTCATAATTTACTCCTGTGATATGTTCATCAATAAAACTGAACCCATGTTCATCATTAAAATTGAACCTATTAAAATCAGAAGCTCTGTGGTGATCAAAAAAATAAAGCCTCCACTATCTTGTTAAGACTGCTGAAATTGTGGAGGTAAAAGATTCAGTTCACTAGCACCCTCCTCCCACTGACTGGGTCCCAACCGCCTCTGGGCAAGTCTCCCGCTCTCAAATTATCCCCAGTGATTGCTAGGTTACTGGAGGCCACAGTTCCCAGAAAGCACTCACAGATCCAACACACAAACCACCAGGATTCTTTATCAGTCCAGACAGGCAGAGTCAACAAACTAAATCAGGTTTATTGTCAGAACTTGAACAGTGAAATAGAAAAAGTGCAATCAGCAAAACAGTAACAGGTAACTGAAATATGGATCACTTATAACATTGACTAAACATTTGTTTACTTTCTAAATGGCGATCAGCAAATATGCTGCTCACAGATTATCAAATATTACTGATCACAGGACCTCAGCAAAAAGATCTCTCTCTTCTCCCTGGCTAAGTCTGAGGAAAACACCAGTAAAATCCAAATGAAATTGAACTCCTGGGCCTGCAGACTGCCTTTCCAAAAGGCTTAAACAAAGAGAACAGTCTTGGTTCTGCAGCAGCTTCAAAACATAAACATGCACCACTTGCTGGCCAAACTAGAGAAATACACTTCAGGAAATAATTAAGGCAGTTTTACAGGCTTAAAAAACCCACTGTTCTGTCTCATTGTTCACTCATGTACACTGCCAAGTTGGATTACTGTAGCTCATTAGATGTTGGCCTGACAAAAATTCTACTGGGTCATCTTCAGTTAATTCACAAGCAGGTTCAAGAGATCATGTGCTTCCTATTTAGAGGTTCTTTGCTGGCTCCTAATGGTTCGTGCAGTGGGCTGAGATCATGTGGAACCAAGTTCAATTACCACTGCAGCTCCTTGAGATTCTGGGCAAGTCACTTAACCCTCCACTGCCCCGGGTACAAAAATGTGGGTTATGAGCCCATTAAGCACACGGAAAGGTACTTGCACGTAAACCGCTTTGGTTGTACCACAGAAAGGCTGTATATCAAACCCATGACACTTTAAATTTAAAGTTGTATGTCAAAGTTTCAAATGTATTCAAGGTGTGCCACCCTGTTTGCAAGACTTCTTGGCTGTATGTATCCTTCAGGCTCGGGCCCACTACAGTCCTTGCAATAAAGTGTCCTTCAGCTGCCACCCGCCCCCCCCCCCTTTTTTTTTGTGTTTAGACTTGAGGAATCTCAGTGAACTGCATTTTCTTATGTATCTTAAAGACAATGGAATGAAGTCCCCAATGGAGTCCCCAATGGACCTTCAATCAGAACTTCTTAGAAAAATCATGATAAACTTCTTTGAAGACTTGGTTATTTTCTGAATTGTACTAATGCTATGCCATGTTTTTAATCTGTTTTGCCTAGTTTTATTTCTTATGTAATTTGCACATAGATCATGGATCTGAGGTAATTCATATCAACTGGTGGTTCTTACTTAAGTATTTCCATGAGTATTCGGTATTTAACAGGTTACTGAAGTCCCCCAGACTAAGAATGAACCTCAGCTGAATTTAAGAGTTATTTGCAAGAGATTTTAGAAGTTCCAGGGTCTTCTCTCCCCTCTATATCATCTGCTTATTATTTTACTTTCAAAAACAAATCTCAGTGTGAGAGGGGGTGATTTGAAGCCTAGAGCTTCTAACTCATTAGGTGAGCTCTCTGCAGAACTATTACCCGAGACAGTGAGCAAAGTCTCCTTATTGGTGACTATGAGGTCCTTTTACTAAGCTGCGGTAAAAAGTGGTCTGCGGTAGTGCAAGCAGATCTTTTGGGTGTGCACTGGGCCATTTTTTTTTTTTACTACGTCCAGGAAAGAGGGCCTTTTTTTTAAGGGACTGGAAAATGGATGTGCACTAAATTTGAAACCAGAACGTGTCCATTTTCAGCCTGAGACCTTACCACCACCTACTGACCTAATGGTAAGGTCTCACATGCTACCCACGAGGTAGCACATAGGACACGCCAACTGCTGTTTACTGCGGGATTTGGTGCGCACCCTTGTAAAAGGGCCCCTATGTTGTTTGATCCTGATCAAGACCCAATATTTCTTTCCTTTAAGATAAGAAGTTTTGGGCTCATGTAATTAAGATGTTTCCAGATATGCCTTTTGATACTCAGTCTTGCTGTCACTTTCCTTCCGTAAGGCCTCAGGAGCAACTTTGTCTTGAAATATCCTTATAAGCATAACACTATATGCTTCTAATCCATATGGGTTATTTTTCTTTAATTTAGTCAGCTGAAGGCTTTTTTGCCACCCAGATATAAAGACAACAATGCTAATGGAGATCCTGATGATGACTGAGTTTTGATGTTTTTTGGAATTTTGCAGTTAACAGCTGGCATTTTCAGTTTGCTAGATTTGGAAGTGTTTTCTTTTTTCACCATTTGATTTCCATATTCTGTCTTGTTTTTGGTTGGTGGACTTTTTTTGTTGTTCTATTACACTGTCAATTGAAATATTCATTAAAGAGAATAGAATAGGGGGTCACGTGATGCCGTACTGAAGAGCGGGCATGTGTGAGACGAGCTCCTGGGCCCTGGATCCTAGAACCCACTCTTCACCGTTCTTCACCTCTGTGATTATTTCAGTCTACCATCCAACTTCTCCAGAGATTCAGATTCTCCTGATCTGTCAGGCATATTTCTTGTAAACAGGCAACGTCCACCCCCTGCCACCGGATCTTTGTTAAGATATTTCACTGGGGACGAAATGCCTCCCATGTAACTATCTGGCAACTAGAGGTCGACATCCTCTGAAAAAGCAGAATCCCAAATAAATGACAAAGGATTCAAAAATGGATGGATTGGGGTTCCCAGTCTCCACCCCAACCCAGAAAATACATTCAACTCCCACCTGCAACTCAGAAGACCATACAGTATAATACCAGTAAACAGAGTGAGAGGCAATCCCTCCCCATCTATCACAATCCCAGCCCCCCACCCCTCCCCTCAAAATGAACAGTCATCTTCCCAATCCCAAACACTCTCCATTGTGAGCCATCCCATCCCCCCAAAGCACCCACCCCCAATAATTTCCGCAGCATGATCATGCAGTGAAAAGGGAGCAGACCATGAAATGATGCTAGGGGCCCTGTACCCCACAACCCTCCTGTCCAACGATTAAACACAGCTGATAAGCAGAAATGAACGTAAATCCCAACTCACCAAAAGAAACAAGTCCCCCCCCGGGGCCACAAGCAAATGCAATAAACCAAATAGTACTAAAGAACAGGTGTATAGAGAATTCTCATACACAAATAACCCAATGCAGGGCTTAATTCTGTCAGGTGCCGGCTGGCTCAGATGCTGCCCATTGCTCCAGGCAAACCTTTGCTGCATCAGGGGAGTCAAAAGTGCACCAACTGCCATTATAGTAGACTTTTAGAACTGCTGGGTACAGCAGCATGAATCGCTGGCCTTTCTTGTGGAGGGCTGTGCATATGGGGGTGAACTGTTTACAGCTGTCATGCAAAGAAACCGAATAGTCTTGGTAAGCGTGCACCAACTTATTCTGCTTTTACATAGAAACATAGCAACATGACAGTAGATAAAAGGCCAAATGACCCATCCAGTCTGCCCATCCTCTGTAACCCCCCATTCTACCTGTTCCTAAGCGATCCCACGTGCTTATTCCATGCCTTTTTTAATTCTGGAACAGTCCTAGACTCCACCACCTCCACCAGGAGGCCCATTCCACGCCTCCACCACCCTTTCTGTGAAATAATACTTCCTTAGGTTACTCCTAAGCCTATTCCCTCTTAACTTTGTCATATGCCCCCTCATTCCAGAGCTCTCCTTCATTTGAAAAAGGCTCTCTTCCTGTACATAAATGCCCTTGAGATATTTAAACGTTTCTATCATGTCTCCTCTCTCCCAGCGTATACATGTTGAGATTGATAAGCCTGTCCCTATAATTTTTGCATTCAAGACCGTTTTGCCAGTAACCGTGAAGAATTTCCACTTTGTGTAAATAATGGTGTACTTTGATGAATATAGTGCGAGGCTGCTGCCTGCCCTCCTGAATGTGGGCAAGTTGATGCCCTCTTTCTACGCTGAATGACCCTATGCTGTCGGATAAAGTAAATTCTTTGCCAAGCCAGTTCTAATACCGAAGGGAGGCAGTGGTCCGAAATGTGCTCTGGTAAACCTACAAGTCTCAAATTACTCCTCCTCGAGAGATTCTCTAGATCATCAATTAGGGACACTTGATGCTTCACTTGTTGCTCCAGAGCCACCAGGGTCTCATTTACATACATGTCAGCGTCCTCAATCTTCAATTCCCAGGTCTCAAGCTCTCTCAAACGGCTATTGGTTTCCATCATAAAAGACTCCAGGTGGCCCAATTGCCCAGACATCTGTCCAAGTCTGGTCTCCAATTCTCATTCCACAGCAAGTTGTTGAAGCTGTGCTTCGGTAAATAAAGAAACAAACATTCACTGGAGGCTGCGCCATCTTAGTGTCACAAGACTGGGGTAGGACTTTCTCCTTTTTAATCCCCTCAGGGGATATGACACCACCTGATTTTGTGACATATTTGTCCATATGCCGAGAGGGAACAAGTGGGGAGCAAAGCTGCATTCAAACGATGCAATTACAGCAGGTTAAGAGAGCAAAGAAAGCATGGGGACCCCAGAGAGGCAGAAACCATGTCTTTTCCCCTTATTGCATCATGTGGTCCTCCCTTTGATCACTTATTTAGATCATATTTTCATTAGACTGCTTTGTATAGAGACAGACCATGTGTATCTGGCTGTTTTAATAAGTTCTCACTACAAGGATGGCCTGGTTAGGAGTCCAGCCTGTTGGTCATCCTTTTGCTCAGTTCACTAGGACAAAGAGAGGGGGGGGTTACTTCCTTACACTGGAGATCACAATTTAACTGTTTTCTAGTTGAGCATTTACGTATCTGGTTCAAGGTTGTATTTTATTCTGTCATTTCTTTGATGTTTGTTTGTATCACTATTTGTGATCTAATATAATAAAAAGTGTTTTTGAAGTAAAGAATAGAACATAAGAAAAAAAGCAGCATTTTCTGTACTGAAAGTACGTCTGAGGTTCTCTTACCTTTAATGTCCCTGTGAATAATCTGGTTCTCATGGAGGTAAGAAAGGCCACGCAGCAGCTGTTCAGTGTAATTTATAATAACCATTTCTTTGAAAGGTCCATACTTGCTGAGCAAATGGGCAATCGATCCACCTGAATGATAAAAAGTATCATTCAGCAGTGATTTACATGCCTTCAATCAAAACATATTAGCAGGTTTCCCTGCAGAAGTCATGGGGTTCATTTAACTTTACTATACAACGTAAATTATAGCTCTTAAATTAGTTTTCACAAGTACTTAGTCAACAAAGACCCTTCAGTAAATTTAATATCAAACCTTGGTTATGCAAAATCAGTTAATAAAAAAAAAAAAAGACCAAAACCAAACAAGATTAAAGTTAGCAACCCTGTGAAGAAGTCTATAGGATATTACTGCTTCCCCTTAACAATACTCCCTCACAGTTGCAGAACCACCTTAAATCTCACAGTCCTACCCACGGTGGGGAAGAAGGGGGGGGGGGGGGGGAGGAGACAGACAGGAAGGCACAGCCAGAAGGGCATAGCCCAGGGAGTATAAAAACTCAGGGCACAGCTAGACTGAGGAGGCCCAGAGGGAAGACTTGGAGACCTACTGCTTATACCTCCACACACCTATATGTGACCCCTAGGTACTTACAGATGCGATACCCAGGTAGGCAAAGTTCATCTTGGAACTTGCAGAATTGTGGAAACCCAACCAGCAGCTGGCCTGTGATTGGTATCTAGCAAAAGACAGACCTATCTCTGGGTCCTAGGCCCAACAAAAATACCTGGGTTCACAATCTAATAAGTGGTTCATATACAATTCAACTACAAATTTACAGACCACTTCTAAATATATTACAACATCCAACACTTTATTGTAGATCTTTAAATTTAAAACCCACTTAAAATAATATCAATTGGCTTAATTGCAGCTTAACTTGATCTCATGCTTCTAGCAGTCCTTACAGATATATTATTGAAGAACTCGCTGTCCTCCAATGCTTCAACCTTATAACTTGTCTTCTTGTCCCTTCCTCGGTGTCACAACCCGTTAGGTGAATAGTAGTCTTAAACCGCAATCTGGGCTGTTAATGTCCAATAGATTTTACTATTTCCATTATTTTATGTGGGTTATAAATTTAAAAGATTTACAATAAAGTGTTGGATGTTGTAATATATTTAGAAGTGGTCTGTAAATTTGTAATTTGGTCCTAGGCCCAAGGCAAGCTAAATATCCTGTTTTGAGAGACAGTAGAGCACACCATGGCCCTGCTGACGCAGGCCACAGGAGGACACTGTGAGTTTAAGAACTATTTGTCTTTACTTTCTCCCTACCTGTGAACAGGATTTTTCCCAACCCTTGGCAAATATACTACTTTATGTTCACCTTTAATCCGCTGTATTGCTCTTATCAGGGCTCTAGGTCCGAACTTCTCCTCAGTCCTACAGACCTAGACATGCCACATTAAATGTATACTCAGTATTTATCTGGGCAAGCAGTAAAAAGATTATCATAATTTGAATTAAAGGGGCATCTTATTACTTTAAATTGTAAGAAAATTATATACCCAAACATGACATTTTGATTTCAAAATGGAACCAAATGTTGATTTTAGCATGCAATATATAAAATAGTGCTAAGCATGGCTTTTGAAAATGGAATCAGCCAGTTACCAAAAATTACCTGAACTTCTTACTTTGCTTCCCATGTTTGGATGAAGGCCTATCTATGCAAGTAGCATAACTTCTACAGGTTTTCTAGGACTTGCTCACAATTTTTTTTTTTAATGTTCATGCTAATAATTTGACATTTTCCCCTTCATTCATTCTATATATAATTTGTATTCTCCTCAAAAATCAAAAAGACATCATTTTTACCTGCCATCCACTCTATGAAGAGATTGTAGTTACTCTTTTCACATGTGGCGCCTAACATTCTAATGATATTCGGATGGCTCAGATGACTCATCATTCTTATTTCTTCCCTCAAGGCTTCAACCACCTCTTCTTGCTCAGATGTTGTGTTCCTCACGTAAGTCACCTATTTCAGGTATTAAAGAAGAAAAAAAAAAAACAAAGATAGCTCCCATGCAATGACCCTGAATGTCAAAAGAATGAGTGGACTCCATTTCCAAACACAGCTTTAAAAAAAAAAAAAAAAAAAAAGCAAGAAAAGCATGTGTGTAGGTGTAATTTTGTAAAGGTTTTCTTCACTTGTAAAGCATGTTTTACATGTGGAAAAAGCTTTTTATAAAACTGCATGGTGGTACACTTGCAGTGACAAAGACAGCACATACGTATATACGTGCACTGTGAATAGGCATTCCTGGGGTGTACTCTGGGTGGTGAAGATGGAATTTCAATGTGCATGAATTTTTTTTTTAAATCAAGTACACAAGGTGAAAAAAACACATGCAAACATTTACACTTCCTACAAGGTATAAACATGTGAGTTGGCATTTGTTTTCTACAAGTGTACATATGTTTCCTTTATAAAATACAGTAGGATTAAAATAGGCACTTTTTTAGACTTCTCACATGTGTCCTGTTATAAAATCAGGCCCTTCATGCCACATTTAGACTTGCAATTTTTAGGCTTTGTTTGTTTCAATATTTTGCAACTACAGTAGGTAGGCAACAGAACCATATTTGTAATAATGCTCTCTCTTCTACTTTGAGGGATGTAAAAGTTTGGATATAGATGACGCAGACAAACTGAAAATGAATGCAATGAAAAGGTAAAGGAGGGGGCACATTTTCAAATTTGGTGTCTGAGGGATCATTCTGTTACCTCTGAAGTACTACGTAAAAGTCTAATCTCACAATTTGTGTCTATTCTTTATAGCTCCCTGCATATATTTTGTATCTAAGCTGATATATCTAGTACTTCATTGTACTGTGTTTTCTGAGAAATATGCCATTTTCTCTTGTGACAACCAATAAATTAATGTTTATTGATTTTTATCTGTACAATGCTGGGATTTTTTTTTAAGTAATGGAAAGGGATCTTGTTTTTATTTTATTTACGAATCAATTTATAATACTAATATAAGGGGGGATCTTGTTTTTAGATATTTCTTTCATTTACCAGGGAATGAAAGGTAAAATTATGTATCATACCTGTTAATTTTCTTTCCATTAATCATAGCTGATCAATCCATAGACTGGTGGGTTGTGTCCATCTACCAGCAGGTGGAGATAGAGAGCAAACTTTTGCCTCCCTATATGTGGTCATGTGCTGCCGGAAACTCCTCAGTATGTCGATATCAAAGCTCCATCCGCAGGACTCAGCACTTAGAGAATTACACCCACAAAGGGACACTCTGCCCAGCTCACCACCGCCGAAACGGGGGAGGGGAATTAACCCAGCTCATCCCCACACAAGTGGGGGAGGGGAATCCGTCCAGCTCATCCCCGCGGAGCGGGGGAGGGACACCACCCCGCCGATGCGGGGGGATCTGGCTTATCCTGCAACCGCAACCGCGGGAGGAGCTGACTGACCCTAACACCGCCGAAGCGGGAGGGGTACAAAGCTGCCCTACAGCCGCACGAAGCGGGAGGGAGTGCCGGCAGAATTTAAGTCTCAATCCAGCCCCGTAAAACGGAGGGGAGAGGAATGCAGCAGCTCACTGTAACACAAACTCGTCTCAACTCTTGAAGAATCCAAGTGAAAAAACTTGAACACGAAGTCCTCCTGAAGTAACTGAAGACTAAACTTGAACCTAAAATTCAACCAGAATATAAACAGTACAGATATCTGGGAGGGGCTATGGATTGATCAGCTATGATTAATGGAAAGAAAATTAACAGGTATGATACATAATTTTACCTTCCATATCATCATGCTGATCAATCCATAGACTGGTGGGATGTACCGAAGCAGTACTCACCCAGGGCGGGACATTGAAATCCCTCACCTCAACACTGAAGCTCCAAACCGGGCCTCCGCCTGAGCAGCCACAGTCAAGCGGTAATGCTTGGAGAATGTATGGGCCGATGCCCAAGTTGCCGCCTTGCATATCTCTGCCAAGGAGACAGACCCGGCCTCTGCCATCGAGGCCGCCTGAGCTCTAGTGGAGTGAGCCTTCAGCTGGATAGGCGGCACCTTCCCCGCGGCCACATAAGCCGCTGCAATGGCTTCCTTGACCCATCTTGCCACTGTAGGCTTAGCAGCCTGCAGACCCTTACGAGGACCTGCAAACAGGACAAACAGATGATCCGATTTCCGGAAATCATTGGTCACTTCCAAGTATCTGATGATAACTCGTCTCACATCCAGATATTTGAGAGCAGAGAATTCCTCTGGGTAGTCCTCCCTACGAAAGGAAGGGAGACAGAGCTGCTGATTCACATGGAAGCGAGAAACAATCTTGGGCAGGAAGGAAGGCACTGTGCGAATAGTCACTCCTGCCTCAGTGAACTGCAGAAAAGGCTCTCGACATGAGAGTGCCTGGAGCTCGGAAACTCTTGTGGCTGAAGTGATAGCCACCAAAAAGACTGCTTTCAACGTCAGGTCTTTCAGAGATGCCCTCGACAAGGGTTCAAAAGGCGGCTTCTGCAAGGCTCTTAGCACCAGGTTGAGATTCCACGCAGGCACCACTGAGTGCAGAGGAGGGCGCAGGTGATTAACTCCCTTGAGAAAGCGCACCACATCTGGCTGCGAAGCCAGGGAAGCACCCTTCAGGCGGCCCCTGAAGCAAGCCAGGGCCGCTACCTGGACTTTAAGGGAACTGAGCAACAGGCCTTTCTCCAGACCGTCTTGCAGGAACGCCAACACTGAAGAAATTGGAGCAGTGAAGGGAGAAAGTGAGCCCGCTTCACACCACGCTGCAAAGGTACGCCAAACCCTGGCGTAAGCAGTAGAAGTAGAGCGCTTCCTCGCTCTCAGCATAGTGGCGATGACCTTGTCTGAGAAGCCCTTCTTTCTCAGACGCTGCCGCTCAATAGCCAGGCCGTAAGACCAAAGGGGGAGGGATCCTCCATCACCATGGGACCCTGATGTAACAGGCCCTGCTCCACTGGCAGCCGCAGAGGATCGTCGACTGAGAGCCTGATCAAGTCCGCATACCAGGGACGTCTGGGCCAATCCGGACCCACCAGAATTATCCGGCCTGGATGCTTTGCCACCCGGTCTAGCACCCTGCCCAACATGGGCCAGGGCGGGAACACATAGAGAAGCTCTTGTGTCGGCCACTGTTGGAGAAGAGCATCTACTCCCAGGGATCGAGGGTCCCGTCCTCTGCTAAAAAAGCGCGGCACTTGGCAATTGGCCGATGACGCCATCAGATCTAGGCTCGGCTGGCCCCAGCGCTTCGTGATGTCCAAGAACGCCTGAGCAGATAGCTGCCACTCTCCGGGCTCCAAGGTATGGCGACTGAGAAAGTCCGCCTTGACATTCATGACTCCGGCAATGTGGGCCGCTGACAGCTGTTCCAGGTTCGCTTCCGCCCACTGGCATAAATTCATGGCCTCCTTGGCTAGAGGGGCGCTCTTGGTACCTCCATGGCGGTTGACATAGGCCACAGCCGTGGCATTGTCCGACAGGACCCGTACTGGCTTCAACGCCAGTACCGGGATGAACTCCAAAAGCGCCAACCGAATGGCTCTGAGTTCCAGGAGGTTGATAGACCACTTTGCCTCTGCAGGAGACCAGAGCCCCTGCGCTGTCCTTCCCAAGCAGTGGGCTCCCCAGCCCGACAAAGAGGCGTCCGTCGTGACGACAATCCACTCCGGGGTCACCAGAGGCATTCCTGCAGACAACTTGTCTGTCTGCGTCCACCAGCTCAGCGCCTTGCGCACTGCTGGGTCCAAGGGAAGGCGCACAGCATAATCCTCCGACATCGGAGTCCAGCGCTGCAGCAGAGAGTGTTGTAGTGGTCTCATATGAGCCCTGGCCCAGGGCACTACTTCCATCGTGGCCGTCATAGAGCCCAACAGCTGCACATAGTCCCAAGCCCGAAGAGGAGAGGCTACTAGGAACTAGTCCACCTGAGCCTGAAGCTTGACAATCCGATTGTCTGGCAGGAACACTCTGCCCACTTGGGTGTCGAATCGAACTCCCAGATACTCCAGGGACTGAGTTGGGCGCAGCTGGCTTTTCTCCCAGTTGATGATCCACCCCAGGGAGCTCAAAAGAGCAACCACCCGGTTCACAGCTTTGCCGCACTCTGCATAAGAGGGGGCTCGGATCAACCAGTCGTCCAGATAAGGATGGACTTGTACTCCTTCCTTCCTCAGGAAGGCCGCGATGACCACCATTACTTTGGAGAAGGTCCGCGGAGCAGTAGCCAACCCGAACGGGAGGGCTCTGAACTGGAAGTGTCGGCCCAGTACTGCAAAACGCAGAAAGCGTTGATAAGGAGGCCAGATGGGAATATGCAAGTACGCTTCCTTGATGTCCAAGGATGCCAGGTACTCCCCTGCCTTCACTGCCGCTATAACAGAGCGGAGAGTCTCCATGCGAAAGTGCCGAACTTTCAAGGCCCGATTGACCCCTTTGAGGTCGAGGATAGGCCGTACAGAACCTCCTTTCTTTGGTACCACAAAGTAAATGGAGTAACGTCCCTTGCCAAGCTGATTTTCTGGCACCGGAACGACCGCACCCAGGCGGATCAGATTGTCCAAGGTCTGCTGCACTGCCACAGCTTTGACCGGAGACTTGCAGGGAGAGAGTACAAACCCGTCTCTTAAGGGTCGGCAGAACTCTAGCTTGTAGCCGTCTCTGATGACTTCCAGCACCCAAGCGTCTGAAGTTATTGTGGTCCACTCGCCCAGAAACGAGGACAGCCGTCCTCCAATCTGCACTGGGGCGTGGACCGAGGCCCCGTCATTGGGTACGAGACCCTGGGGGAGGACCGGAGGGAGCACCTCCGGGACGGCGGTCTCTGCGAAAGGAATGCTGCTTGGGGGAGAAGTTCCTCTTGAAGGAAGAGGAGGCAGAAGAGCCCGACCTGCCCGGGCGGTACCGACGGGCTTCCTGAAACCATCCTCTGGAGGTACCGGGGCGAGTACTAGCCCGAGCCCTGACCTCTGGTAACTTCTTGCCCTTAGACGTGCCGAGATCGGTCACAATTTTGTCCAGCTCGACCCCAAAGAGCAGCTTGCCTTTAAAAGGCAATCTAGCCAGGCGGGATTTAGAGGCGTGGTCAGCAGACCAATGCTTCAGCCAAAGCCACCGCCGCGCAGAGATTGTCTGAGCCATGCCTTTAGCTGAGGCCCTCAAGACATCATACAGCAAGTCTGCCAAATAGGCCAAGCCCGATTCCAGGGCCGGCCAATCAGCCCTCAAGGAATGATCCGAGGGGGAAGCCCGCTGCACCATAGTCAGGCACGCCCTGGCCACATAGGAGCCGCAAACTGAGGCCTGCAAACTTAAAGCAGCCGCCTCAAAGGACGACCTTAAGGCCGCCTCCAATCTTCTGTCTTGGGCGTCCTTTAGGGCCGTGCCACCTTCCACCGGCAACGCCGTTTTCTTAGTCACCGCAATGATTAAAGAATCCACGGTAGGCCACAGATAGGCCTCACGTTCACTTTCAGGCAAAGGATAGAGGTGGGACATAGCCCTAGCCACTTTAAGGCTCGCTTCCGGGACATCCCATTGAGCCGAAATTAAGGTGTGCATGGCATCATGCACGTGGAAGGTTCTAGGCGGGCGCTTCGTCCCCAGCATAATGGCAGAGCCAACAGGGGCTGAGGGAGAGACATCCTCCGGAGAGGAAATCTTCAAAATGCCCATGGCCTGCACTAACAGGTTGGGCAAATCCTCTGAGCTAAAGAGCCGCGCTGCAGAGGGGTCATCCGCTCCATCCGAGCGGGGATCCGTCTCCTCCAAGGAATCCGCAAAGGACCGTTGGGAGAACTCAGATACGCTGCCCTCATCTACATCGGAGGAGACAAAGTCCTCCAAGGCCTGGGAATCAACCCGAGGGCGTTTACCTCCGGGGGCCTCAACCTCTTTACCAGACGAGGGAGCAGGGGCAGCGTTTTGCATAAGGAAGGCCTGATGCAGCAGCAAAACAAACTCGGGGGAGAAACCCCCCAGACTGTGCACTTCCGCAGCCTGGGCTACAGCCCTAGACGCACCCTCAACCGGCGCTCGCAAGAGCGGGGGAGAGACATGCTGCGCATCCAAGATGGCGTCCGGCGCGACACTCCGCGAAGGAGCCGCGCAGGAAGAACGGCGCTTAACTTTAGCCGCTTTTGTGCCGTCGCCCAAATTAAGGGTGTTCATGGCATTAATGTCTCCCACCTCAAGGGCGGCCCAAGAAGAAGCCGTCCGAGCCGCGTGGCCGGCCAAGATGGCGGAGGCGAGCAGCGGGGGATGGGCGTTTATGGCGGGAAAAACCGCCACACCGGTGGAAGGACCGGGACACTCATCGGTCACAAAACTGTCACCCAACAAGGGCGAATCAGACTTTAAGACCCCCGCATCCCCTCTAGAAGCGCCCAAGCGATCCGGGGAGCGACTCTTTGCGCCCTCGCCCTCCGACGCCATAGGCCACGTGGAGATCAATCGGGGAACCCCCTGCCCGCTATAAAAAGGTAAAAATTACCTGCTTTCCGCTCTGAGCTGTAACGACCTGGTGTCCCAGTGAGTAGCTGCAATAAACGTTTAAATAAACGTCGAAATAAACGCCTTTAAGGACGTTCAAATTTTTTTTTTTTTTTTTACGGAGCCAGCGGGAGGGGGGAGAAAAGGAGGGACCTGGCGCCACCAGGTTTGCACTTGCTCAAGAAGAGCCCTCAACCCCAGGCACTCAACAAAACCTAAAAATTAGGCTTGGAGGCCTAGCCAGAGCTGCTGCTGTGTGTGACCACCACCTGCTGAGATAGAGAACATACTGTGGAGTTTCCGGCAGCACATGACCACATATAGGGAGGCAAAAGTTTGCTCTCTATCTCCACCTGCTGGTAGATGGACACAGCCCACCAGTCTATGGATTGATCAGCATGATGATATGGAATCTCAATTTTCTACATACCTGTTTATCGTGTTATGATGCTAAGTGAGACAAATTCCTCTTTAGCTCAACATATTTTTGATTTTAACACATCTCTGATTTTTTTAACACTTTATTTGTATGCTTGTGGTCATTGTTGTATTGTTTAGTATATAATGAATGTTACTCTGTGATCTGCTTTGCGTTGTAAAGAAAAAGTGGAACTTAAGTGTTGGAGTGGAGAATTAGCCTAATGGTTAGTGCAGTGGCCTGGTTTCAGTTCCCACTGCAGCTGCTTGTGACTCTGGGCAAGTCACTTAGGGGCCCTTTTACAAAGGTGCGTAAGGCCCCACGCGCACCCAATCAGCATTACTGCCCGGTTACCGTGTGCCCCAGGCGGTAATTCTGAATTTGGTGCACGTTGAAAACACGCGGTAGAAAATATTTTCTATTTTGTACCATATGGCGCTTACCCGGTGGTAAAAGGCAGTGTACGCACGATGTGAGTGAGACCTTACCACTAAGCAATGGGTGGTGGTAAGGTCTCAGGCTGAAAATGGACGCGCGCTGGTTTTTATTTTGCCACACGTTCATTTTCCAGACCTGGAAGAAACTGGTCCAGTGCGTGCCCAAAAGACGTGATCGCACTGCCGCAGACCACTTTTTGAAACGGCTTCATAAAAGAGCCCCTTAACCCTGCATTGCCCCAAGTACAAAATAAGTACCTGTATGTAACATGTAAACTGGTCCAATTGTAACCATAGAAAGGCAGCATATCAAGTCCCATCCCCTTACCCTATTAAAATAAAATGCAATAAAAATGATATCTGGTAGTTAATGACCAATCATTAATGCCAGAACAATTGTAGTTCTTCTGAGTTTAGGAACAGGTATGATTTTGCTGTCAAAGACAACTTCAAAGGAAAACTGTAACCTCAGAATATACTACTATATCCTAGAAAACAAACAAATTGTATTTCCAGGGGTTCTAAAATTCCTTCAGGACTTTCTCGCCATGAACAAAATTGCACTTGCCAACATTCATCCTACCTTAATTATGTGTGTTGGGGGTAGAGATGCTTTTGGGAGTACACTATATGGTAAAAATATAGTTAAATGATTACAAGATTTCATTTCTTTGCAGTTTGGAAAATTTCCAGAGAAACTGAAGGAAATTGTATCAAGTATTTTCAGTGGCCTCTCGAGACAGAAGTGACATTTCCATACATCATAATTAGCCCCCTAAATTCTATACATCATTATTATCCCTCATAAATAAGCTATAAAAGACAGTAAGTCCCATGGGACTTCTTTGTCTAAAGAATTCTGTCAGCTAGTTTCAGTCACCCAGAAGACAACCAACCATTGTAAACGATAGAATTTCACAAACTCTTCTACATGGGAGTGAAATCTGGATTCCATACAAGATAGACCAGAATTCAGACTTGCCAAGTTACTTAGTTCCATGAGGAAGACACTGCCAATTCTGGTTTTGAACTTATACCGCAAAGCAGTGTGGAAGTTACAGTCCCTGATTCTACTCACTGAAATCCATGCTGGGGTCCCGTAACGCATCAGTATAGGGTTGTTAGAAAGCCAGAAACAGCCTAAAATCTTCCTGTTGGAACTGGGTATCTTGGCAGCTTTAACAATTTCAGTATAAACCCTGATCCTCCAGTTTTGTAACACAAACCACTGTCCCCCACAATGGAACTAGGACCTTTCCTATATAACTCAACAAAAATATGATTCAACTAGTAAAAAAGGCCCATTTCTGACACAAATGAAACGGGCACTAGCAAGGTTTTCTTTGGTTCCCCTGCAGCCACCCATGTCCAGCGACCCTCCTCTGGACATGGTTCAGCTGTGAGGCATGTTCCCCCCTCCCCCCCCCTCCCGGGTTCTGAAGTTGACATCATAATGGCTATGGTGATGTCAGCTTGATCTGCGGAGCCTAGCAGACCAACTCGCACGGTCCCAGGCAAGTCAGAACGTTGGAGGTGAGAATTATTATATAGGATTACAAAATACAACAAAACCAGATGTAAATTCCTGCTGTAAAACTCAGTTTCCACTTGCTAAATTAAATATAAAAATCTTTATTCTATCTTTGTTGTCTGGTCATTTTATTCTTGTTTATTACAGTCTCCAGTTTTTGCTTTCCTCTGTCTTTTCATAACTCTTTTTAGGGTATCCAGTCCATCTGCCACTACTTCTCTCACTTCCTGTCTTCTTCACTTATAGTTTATGGTTTATTAGGACTTGATATACTGCCTCTCATCACAAAACAGTGAGGCGGTTTACAATAAGTACAGCTAAGAAATGTAGACAGAAACTCCACATTTATAGACAGAAAATGTAAGCCGTATTGAACCTATGTGTGGGAAAGCGCGGGGTACAAATGTAATTAATAATAATAAAAGAGGAAACAGACAAAGGTAGCAGAAAAATAGGGCAAGGAGAGGTAGCATGAACACAGTGTACAGGCAACATCCAAACAACTTGTGACAACCTAGAATGCATCAAGTCTGGACCCTATCCCCAAAGGTCAATTGGAAAAAGGTATAAGACAACTTGGTGTGTACATAAGTATTGCCATACTGGGAAAGACCAAAGGTCCATCAAGCCCAGCATCCTGTTTCCAACAGTGGCCAATCCAGGTCACAAATACCTGGCAAGATCCCAAAAAAGTACAAAACATTTTATACTGCTTATCCCAGAAATAGTGGATTTTCCCCAAGTCCATTTAATAATGGTCTATTTTCCTTTAGGAAGCCATCCAAACCTTTTTTAAACTCTGCTAAGCTAACCGCCTTTACTACATTCTCTGGCAACCAATTCCAGAGTTTTAAATTTACTACATTGTAGCTTCATCGCATGCCCCCTAGTCCTAGTATTTTTGGAAAGCATAAACAGACACTTCACATCTACCCGTTCAACTCCACTCATTATTTTATAGACCTCTATCATATCTCCCCTCAGCCGCCTTTTCTCCAAGCTGAACAGCCCTAGCACTTTAGCCTTTCATCATTGGGAAGTCGTCCCATCCCCTTTATCATTTTTGTTGCCCTTCTCTGCACCTTTTCTAATTCCACTATATCTTTTTTGAGATGCGGCAACCAGAACTGAACACAATATTCGAGGTGCAGTCGCACCATGGAGCGATACAAAGGCATTATAAACATCCACATTTTTGTTTTCCATTCCTTTCCTAATAATACCTAACATTCTATTTGCTTTCTTAGCTGCAGCAGCACACTGAGTAGAAGGTTTCAACGTATCATAAACGATGACACCTAAATCCCTTTCTTGGTCCGTGACTCCTAACGTGGAACCTTGCATGATGTACCTATAATTCAGGTTCCTCTTTCCCACATGCATCACTTTGCACTTGCTAACATTAATTGTCATCTGGCATTTAGATGCCCCGGTTCCCAGTCTCGTAAGGTCCTCTTGTAATTTTTCACAATCTTCCCGAGATTTAACGACTTTGAATAACTTTGTGTCATCAGCAAATTTAACCTCACTAGTTACTCCCATCTCTAGGTAATTTATAAATATGTTAAAAAGCAGCGGTCCCAGCACATACCCCTGGGGAACCCCACTAATTACCCTTCTCCATTGAGAATACTGACCATTTAACCCTACTCTCTGTTTTCTATCTTTTAACCAGTTTTTAATCCACAATAGAACACTACCTCCTATCCCATGACTCTCCAATTTCCTCTGGAGTCTGTCAGAGGTACTTTGTCAAAAGCCTTCTGAAAATCCAGATACACAACATCAACCGGCTCACCTTTATCCACATGTTTGTTCACCCCTTCAAAGAAATGTAGTAGATTGGTGAGGCAAGATTTCCCTTCACTAAATCCATGTTGACTTTGTCTCATTAATCCATGCTTTTGAATATGCTCTGTAATTTTGTTCTTAATAATTTTCTCTACCATTTTGCACGGCACCGACGTCAGACTTACCTCACTGGTCTATATTTTCCCAGATCTCCTCTGGAACCTTTTTTAAAAATCAGTGTTACATTGGCCACCCTCCAATCTTCCGGTACCACGCTCGATTTTAAGGATAAATTACATATTTCTAACAATAGCTCTGCAAGCTCATTTTTCAGTTCTATCAGTACTCTGGGATGAATACCATTCGGTCCAGGAGATTTGCTACTCTTCAGTTTGTAGAACTGCCCCATTACACCCTTTTACTCTTCGGTCATCTAGCGGTCCAGCCGATTCTTTTGCCGGCTTCCTGCTTTTAATATACCTAAAATGCTTTTACTATGTGTTTTTGCCTCCAAAGCAATCTTTTTTTCAAAGTCCCTCTTAGCCTTCCTTATCAGCGCTTTGCATTTGACTTGACATTCCTTATGCTGTTTCTTATTATTTTCAGTCAGTTCCTTCTTCCATTTTCTGAAGGATTTTCTTTTAGCTCTAATAGCTTCCTTCACCTCACTTTTTAACCATGCTGGCTGTCGTTTGGTCTTCCTTCCTCCTTTTTTAATACACAGAATATATTTGGCCTGGGCTTCCAGGATGGTGTTTTTGAACAGCATCCACACCTGATGTAAATTTGTGACCCCTGCAGTCACTCCTAAGTTTTTTTTTCACCGTTCTTCTCATTTTATCATAGTCTCCTTTTTTAAAGTTAAACGCTCACGTATTTGATTTCCTTTGTATACTTACTTCAAAGCTAATATCAAATCCGATCATATTATGATCACTGTTATCAAGTGGCCCCAGCACCATTACCTTCCGCACCAGATCATGCGCTCCACTAAGGACTAGGTCTATAATTTTTCCTTCTCTCATCGGCTCCTGAACCAGCTGCTCCATAAAGCTGTCCTTGATTTCATCAAGGAAATTTTACCTCCCTAGCGTGCCCCGATGTTACATTTATCCAGTCAATATCGGGGTAATTGAAATCACCCATTATTATTGTGTTGCCCAGTTTGTTTGCATCCCTAATTTCCTTTAACATTTCTGCATCCGTCTGTTCATCCTGGCCAGGTGGACGGTAGTACACTCCTATTTTATTTTTGTTACATTTGTACCCCGCGCTTTCCCACTCATGGCAGGCTCAATGCGGCTTACATGGGGCAATGGAGGGTTAAGTGACTTGCCCAGAGTCACAAGGAGCTGCCTGTGCCGGGAATCAAACTCAGTTCCTCAGGACCAAAGTCCACCACCCTAACCACTAGGCCACTCCTCCACTCCACTATCCTTTTTCCCTTTACACATGGAATTTCAATCCACAGTGTTTCCAAGAAGTTATTTTGTTTCCTGCAGAATTTTCAATCTATTTGATTCAAGGCTCTCGTTAATATACAATTTATTTATTTGCTGCATTTGTATCCCACATTTCCCACCTATTTGCAGGCTCAATGTGGCTTACATTGTTCCGTCATGGCGATCGTCATTCCGGAGTGAGAGATAAAAGTGGTATTACATTAAAGATCATGATGCTACCCCTCCACCAATTCGATCCACCCTATCACTACGATATAATTTGTATCCCGGTATGACAGTGTCCCACTGGTTATCCTCCTTCCACCAGGTCTCAGAGATGACTATTATATCTAACTTTTCATTTAGTGCAATATATTCTAACTCTCCCATCTTATTTCTTAGGCTCCTGGCATTCGCATACAGACATTTTAAATTATGTTTGTTGTTCCTATTTACATCATGCTTAGTACTTGACAGTATTAATTTGCAATCTTTTGTCTGATTTTTATTTTTAATTTAAGGACGGTCTCTTTTGCAACCTCACTATCAGGATACCCTATCATCCCTGTTTTGGTGATATCTTTGAAAGATACCTTATCCCGAACCATGCGCTTTTGAGTGACTGTTTCTAGTTTAACAGCTGCTCTATGTCCTTTTTAAATGCTGACGCCAGCAGCCTGGACCCACCCTGGTTAAGGTGGAGCCCATCCTTTCGGAATAGGCTCCCCCTTCCCCAGAATGCTGCCCAGTTCCTAACAAATCTAAAACCCTCCTCCCTGCACCATCGTCTTATCCACACATTGAGACTCTGGAGCTCTACCTGTCTCTTGGGCCCTGCGCGTGGAACGGGTAGCATTTCAGAAAATGCTACCCTAGAGTATCTGCATTTGAGCTTTCTACCTAAGAGCCTAAATTTGGCTTCCAGAACCTCTCTCCCACATTTTCCTATGTCATTGGTACCCACATGTACCAAGACAGCCGGCTCCTCCCCAGCACTATCTAAAATCCTATCTAGGTGATGTGTGAGGTCCGCCACCTTCGCACCAGGCCGGCAAGTCACCAGGCCACCCAGCTATCTATATGACTAATGATCGAATCACCAACTACAAGAGCTGTCCTAACCTTTCCCTCCCAGGCAGCACTTCTTACTTCACCAGGGTGATGCTCTCCTTATAGGAGACCTCACTCCTCCAAAGTAGCACAGGGGCTACCAGACTGGAGGTGGGACTTCTCTACAACATCCCTGTAGGTCTCCTCTATGCACCTCTCTGTCTCCCTCAGCTCCACCAAGTCTGCTACTCTAGCCTCAAGAGAACGGACACGTTCTCTGAGAGCTAGGAGCTCTTTGCATCGGGCACACACTTATGACATCTCACCAACTGGGATAATCATACATGTGACACTCAATGCAAAAGACTGGATAGTACCCCTCTCGCTGCTGGACTGCTGACTCCATCTTAGTGTTTTTGAGTTTTTCAATAATTTAAAACTTGCTACAGTATTAAGGATATTAGCCTAATATAAAAGTGTCTTTTAGTTTATATAGTATATTGTATGATTTAGTGTTTCCTTCTTAGATGGTAATGAAATGTATTTAAAACTCTGTATGAGCACTCCTTGCTTGTTACTCTAATTACAATAACTGACTATAAATGAAGAGTTGTCCTAGGGGTGGGCAGGAAGACTAAACTAGATCCTGCAATGTCTGCTAGATTGTTAATGCTGTGGTACAAAGTTTTTGAAACTAAGTGGAAAAGACTATGGAGATTAGTTCATAAAATTGCTTTTTATATTTTTATTTTGCCTAAAACCAACCTACAATTCCTCCTTTACACCCCAATCTTTAAGTTCCCAAAGCACAAAGCAAAATAGTGTGCAGTAAAATGGGAAGAGAATTTCAGAGAAGAGGGATTGTGCAGAAAGCGGCTACCGATCAGTGGATTCCAAACAGGCATGGGGAACAGATGGAACATATAAATGGCCATCACGGAGAGAATGGAGAGCTCTGCCAGGTATATAAGGGACAGTGAGCAATGACAGGTACGTGGAGATGCCAGTGTATAAAGCCTTATGTGCTAAGGTAAGAAGTTTAAACTGAATGCGGTAGAAGACTGGTAACAAGTGAAGCTTGATCAACAAAAGAGGCACAAGATAAAATTTGTATGGCAGTATTCTGGACAGTTTGTAGTTGCTTGATGAACAAAAGAGGCACAAGATAAAATTTGTATGGCAGTATTCTGGACAGTTTGTAGTTGCTTGATGGAGTACTGCGGTAAGCCAGTGTAGATGGTATTGCAGTACTCCAGCCTGGATATGAGTGTACAGGAGTGTCATTTGAGAGTCAGAGTCCAAAAAAAAAAAAGAACGTACTGAGCAAAATTGGTGGAGGGCAAGAAAACAGATCTGACCACAAAAGATTTGAGGTTTGAAAGAGATGAAGGTCAATAAATACCCCAACATATATGAATAGGGACCTCTGACATCCATCTCTGATTTTGATCTTTTCCTTTCAACTTTCTTCCATTTATTTTTCTGCCTATCAGCTCAGATTTCATTCATCCTTACTATCCAGTCTTCAAATCTTTCTCTTTTCACTGCATCTTCCTACAGCTTTCAACTCTCACCCCAGCCCTCCCATTCATCACCTTATGTTTCCCCAGTTGTTTTTGCTAACACTCCTTCCAGCATCTCCTCTTTCTCCTCCCCTCTATCCAACACCACCTCTTTTTCTCTTCTCTTCTGTACAGCACCTTTCTTTTTCCTCCTCTGCCTAGCATCTCTCCTCTTCCCCTTCTATCCATCATCTTAATTCTCTTTCCACCTCCATCCAGAATCTGCATCTCGGTTTCTCTCTCCCTCTGTCAGCATCCCCCCTCTGTCCCTAATATCCTCAGTTTCTCTCTCCCTCTGTCAGCATCCCCCTCTCTGTCCCTAATCTCCCCTCTATCTTCCTACTCCCTCATGTCTAGCAACTCCCTGTCTTCCTACTCCCCTCATTTCCAGTATTTCCTGTCACCCTACAACCCCCCATGTCCAGTATCCTGTGTGTGTCCCTATACCACCAGGTCAATTTTTCTTCCCTATCCAATTCAGCATCTCCTCTCTCATCCCCCTCTTCTATGCCAGCATCTTCCCCATCCCAATCCATTATCTTCCTTCTGTCATTACTCTCCCCATGTCCACCATCTCCCCTTCTCCCTCCATCCTTCCCCGCTTTGTCCAGCAGTTCCCTCGCTCTCTTCCTCCACTCCCCCCTCCTGTAGCCTTCCTATGCTTTTTCTCCAATATCCCTCGGCCATTCCAGTGTACTCCCAGGCCTGGATTGGGGGGGGGGGGGGGGGGATATACCTTTTCAACATGTACACTCCTTCAGACCTCTCACACTTTAACCCACCCCAACTACATCTCCGCTCGTCTCATCCTCCCAAAAGGATTGGTGCCTTCTGCTGCTGTTTCCTCCTCTGAGACCCGATCATGGTCAAAGAGCCTTCTTAAACACTGCTGTCTTCCCAGCCCTGATTATGAAGATGCTGCTGCTTCCTCCTCCCAAGTCCCAACTGGAAAGATGATGACAATAGTGTTTCCTTTTTCTGAGCCTAAGTGAAAGATGCTGCTGCCTGCTCCTCTCTGCAATACCAGCTGAGAAAATCCATTCATCTCTGATGGGACAAGTGGATTTTCAAAACCATATGCATGTGAGTTTTCCTATTCTACACTGATCCTTCATGAATTGCCATTAACTCTCCCATAATTAACAATACACTATTCCATTATACACCCTCCTCCTTGTTCCCCTACTTTTCCCCTCCTCCTTTCTTGCCCATCTTACCTATCCTTACCTAATTGACCACCTCTTTACTCATTATATTATAGCTGTATCCACCCTGTGCTACTTTGTTTCCTGATATGCTATGTAAGCCGCATTGAACCTGCTATTCAGTGGGAAAGTGCGGGGTATAAGCATTACATTAAAAACAGTACTTTAACAGCGAGACTATTATATTTTCCAACCACCTTCCATTAATACAGATTTCTCTGTCCGTCTGACCACCACATCAAATACCATCTTTGATGCTTACAATAGAAGAGAGACAGTGGAAGTGATAATAAAGAAATTTAAGTAGGTCTCAAGAAATCCTGGGTGCTAGGTTGCTATGGAACCAAAAATTGAATCTAAGCATCTTGGATTTTATGCTCCTAGACTCGCTGCTGCCATTCAAGAAAGAAACACTCTTTCATTTCCATCCTGCTAAACCAGTTCAGACCACAGGTTATGTCATCCTACCAGAAGATGGTTACTTTGGATACCAGGATCGGTCCATGGACCTTTCCCTTGTTGAGCCTGGATGGGTCTAACACTCTGCAGCCTTGGCACGGAAGGATTCTGATAGAAAAGTGAAGCTTCCTAGCAGGCACTCATCTCTTTGGTGCTGGAGGTACAAGCTTAGGTATGTGGAGGATATTTGGCAAGAGCCCTGCTGTACTGGGCTCAACAGCTGCTTGTGTCCCTGGAGGTAGCTCTGTTTTGGAGCAGCCTTCATGGCAACATCCTGTATGACCTGGTGGACATTTGTTTGTTGTCTGTGGCCTCTGTGGTGGTATCAAGGAGGAGGTGATCCACCGAGGTGGATGAACACTGACTCCCACGAGAGCACGACGGTTAAAGGGAAGTGGACCAATGACTCCAGGGAAACGGGATACTGATGTATAAAGTACCACTTTATTCACAGACTCGACACAGTACCATGTTTCGGCCAACAGGCCTGCCTCAGGAGTCTCAAATGATTCTGGTACTGGAAATCAGTCTAGAGGTCGAATGGTCTTGAGAAAGACCTTTGAGATGTATAACAGATACTAAAGCGTCTGTGTAGTCTGTTATGAACAAAACCTCTGTGGTGGTTGCACACAAGTAGCTGTGGCTCTGTGGACAACAAACTCAGCCTCTAAGTCTCACTTGGGCAAGCTTCCCATTAAAGTCAGTTGTTTGGCGATTTGAAAAAGTTCATGAAGGACCTGAGGGAAGCTAGGCCATGACAGCTTCTGGAGGACAAGACAAGAGCATTGGCGCATGGTTCAGGAATCAAGCCAAGGAGTGGGACCTGGGCAAACTCCAGCTGCTTCTTCATCAGTGAAGGGGCAGAAGGGATTGCCCTTTTGGGGAGCGAGGAGGTCAAGAGGTACTGATACCTCCTCCTCCATTGTAATGGGCACCCTCCTGCAGAGACTCTGCCTGTTCCACCAGGAATGGGCCATTGTTACCTCTGACCAGTGGGTCTTGGAGGTTGTTCAATAAGGCTATACCCTGGAATTCATGAAGCTCATTTCAAATGCCTTTGTGCTGTTCCCTTGTGGCTTCTCCCTCAAGAAAGACTATGGAATGCACATTGCAGTGGCTGCTTTGGCTGGGAACCTGTAACACTAAGAACAGGATCATGGGGTGCCATTCCACATATTTTGTTGTTCCAAGAAAGAGAGCACATTCCATCCTATTCTGGACTTAAAAAGGGTCAATGCCTCCCTGTGGGTCCTGCGCTTTCATATAGAGAAGATGCATCTCTCTGTTAAGCCAGGGAAATTGCCAACTTTGCAATAACTTATTTTCATATTGTGATCAGGGAAGTACACAAAAGTGTTTCCTGCAGCTTGTGCAAGCACTTTCAATTCAGGGTTCTGCCTTTCCATCTAGCAACTGTGTCCAGAGCCTTTTCCAAAGTCTCGGTAGTAGCAGCCTTAAAAGCTCACTCGTACTTGGCTGATTTGGACCAATATACAGATTCATAGGCAGCAGTAGCCAAGGTGATTCTCCTGGTGTAATTTCTAGGTTGGGAGATGAACTATGCCAAAAGGTCAGCTTGTCCCTTTGTAGGAGCTGGAGTACCTCAGGATCTGCGCTTTGACACCAAGAGGGGAGCTGTTTTCATAAGAACTTAAGAGTAGACATAATGGGTCAGATCAATGGTCCATCTAGTCCAGTATCCTGTTTCCACTAGTGGCCAAGCCAGGTCACAGAAACTCCTGATGGGACAGGTTTCAGGCTCAGAAGGGGGAGTTTTGTGCAAAAAAAGAGCTCCATGGGCCAGGAACTACCTTCAGCGCCACAGGTCAAAGAAGTGATGCAGGAGGTGAACCCATGAGCAAGGTCTCATGCTTGTCTTCAATCTATCACGGAGGCCTCAATTTATTTTACCAATTTGACAGGAGATTTTAATATACATGTTGATAATCCTTCCCATCCTCAAGTGGCTAGTTTTCTCCAATTCTTATAAGATCTTACCCTTACTCAATGGGTATCTTTTCCTACCCACCAAGTAGGACATATATTAGAACTAATTATGGCTTTGCATGACTCACCTATTCAGCTATGTGATATCTCTTCAACTTCTGTCTTCGTCAGATCATGTTATTTATTTTAGAATTCCTTTGCCTTCTCATCTGTCCAAACCCTCGACTGCTGGTTACTGTTCAAGATGTCTCTCAACTATTGACACTGGCAAGGTATCTCCTTCTCTCCTCTCGGTTTCTCAGGACACTGGCAAGGTATCTCCTTCTCTCCTCTTGGTTTCTCAGGACTTCCCTACATTATCACTAGATGCCCAAACTGATCTTTGGCATTCTATTTTGATTGAGGCTTTAAAGTTGCGCCACAAAAATTTTTCCCAGGTTGTCCAGCCCGAGCAAATCCTTGGTTTCATTCTGGCCTTCAATTATTGAAAAAGCAATACTGAAAAGAAGAACAGAGATGAAAGAAATCAAATAAAGTTGAGGATCTAGTTATAATCACGATATAGTCATTTGCACCTATCTAAAAAAAGCAGAAAGGCTTATTTTTCCAAGCGATTAGAAATATGTCTTCAAATTCAGTCAAAGAGCTTTATTCTATAGTGCACCAGGTAACCAAGGTCCAGAATAGTTCCATCAGCCATATGCCTTCTGCTCAGCCGCTATCCACATTTTTCACAGATAAAATTTGTGATTTACAAAATCATTTCCTCCTTTAGATCCCTTGGATTTCTTTTTGGCCAGGCCCGAGAATACCGTGGGTACAGCAGTTTGGTTTTCATTTCAACCTGAAACCATGACTTTTCTTCAAAACACTTTATCTACTCTTAGACCTACCTATGGTTCAGGTGATCCTTTTACATCTGGCTGGTACAAGCTTCTGGAGGTGAATGTGCTCCCTACAACCTTATCCATAATAAAACACTAGTCTAGTGAAAGGACATTTCCCAGTGATCTGAAAAACAGTAGTTGTCCATCCCATTCTCTAGAAATCAAACCTTGGATCCCTCGATTCCCCTACATTACCATCCAGTATCCAAATTATGTTACATTTTCAAAATTCTGGAAAAGGTGGTCTTTACTCAATTATCCTCTTTTGTTGAAAAAAGTATGGCGCTTCATCCTAGACAATCTGGGTTCAAAACCTATAATCAGTTTTCATTTTGACCACCTTTGTAGAACTGACAGTACCTCCTGACCGTTTCACAGCATTTGGTTTAGTAGACCATTCTCCTCTTTCCCAATTATCTGCCCTTGGTATTTCACACACTGTATTAAATTGGTTCTCTGACTTCTTTCAGAGGTAAGATCAATGGTGTATACTTGATGGCTTAGTTGAATGCTATATGCTTCTTGCAGGGAATAAAACATATTCGACTGCCGCTGCAAGCTGTGTTGCTGCAGTGGGATCTTAGCCTGGTCCTCAATGCCCTGGTTAATCTGCCATTTGAGCCATTGAGGTAGGTTTCTCTCCTTAGAATCTAATTTTTTTTTAGTGGCTCTCTGTTCAGTCAGGTAAATTTCTGAACTGTAAACTCTTTCATGCAGGGATCCTTATTTATATTTCATGGCTGATTCAGTTTCTTTCTGCACTTTTTACATAAAGTGGTTTCCTCCTTTCATGTGAATTGGGTAGTTTCGTTCCTGGCGTTCTCTGAGAAGGTGGTTTCCAGGATTGTCCATAAGTTGGATGCTTGTAAAGTACTCTTGCACTATTTGGAGGTGATCAACTCCTTCTGGAAGTCCGATTGGCTTTTCTTTCATGGACCACATAAAGCGGATGCCGTCTCTAAATACTCTCTGGTGCACTGGATTAAGGTGGCTATAGAGGCAACGAATATTCTTAACCAGAAGGTGGCTCCAGGAGGACTACATGCTCATTTTACAAGATCTCAGGCAACTTTCTGGGCAGAAGCCCAGGCAGTAACTTCAGATTTTTGCAGGGCAGCAACATAGCCATGGTTACACTGCAAGATTGATATCCATACCAGAAGTGATAGAGCCTTTGGCAGAGCAGTATTACAGCAGCCCTACTCTGGTTCCATTTAGAGTAATCCCATTCAAGAGAAAGTATATTGCTACTGTAAGAAAACACCCATTCAAGAGTGAAATCTCCATTTTTTTGTTAATGAGATAAATAGTCTGGCTGCATCCAAAAACCAATACAACCAACAATATGGCAAAACAACAACTTAATGGGCTGCAAAAAAAAAAAAAAAAAAAGGAGGAGGATCAAGCAGCACTTGGGCATGAGCCCACCTAGCCAATGATTGTTTCTTGCTGTAGCTTCTCCTTCACAGTCAACTGGAAACTCTAATCCAGAAATATGAAGTAGCCCTTCCCCAGATTCTGGATAATAGCAACACTTCCACAGAATAAAAAGTGTGAAGAAAGAGAAAAATCAAACAAAAAAAAGATACTAAATACAAAACTAATAAGAAAGTTGCTAAAATTACCACCTCGTGTTCAATGAAACTGATAAAACGCTACTTCACAGGGCCTTACTTAGAATTCCTGTTTTTTTACCAACTTATTGCTATTTAAGCTTTTCTATGGGGATGCTGTGAAATCCCTGACTCTCCCTCTGAACAGAAACCTGCCTGGGAAAAGTTTGTATTCTTCCTGTTACAGCTCTAGGATTTGTGAGTAAGACTTTGTAAAATCTGGGTTATGGTGATCCCTGGGTGTAAATATGGTCACAGCTTGCTGCTGAGATGGGAATCTGGGCTACTTACAAAATGCAATAAAATGTGAAAAAATGTTACAAAAAAAAAAAAAAAAAGAATTCCTGTTCATAACTCATTGTCAACGTTAAAGTACCACAACATATAGACTCTCACCTGTTTAACTGCCATTAAGGTTCCAGTTCCTACATCCTGAGCTTGGTAACAGGCAGAAAATGCTCCTAGGCCTATTTGTTGACCTTTGAGCCACTCTGTATCTTCTCTGTATGGGTGTTTTGCTTTGGTATGTCCAGGAAGGGTCTCAGGAGTCTGAAAATCATAAAATATTTGAAATGAACGTATTATACGAAAAGCTTGATTCACAAATGAACACTGATGGCAGACTAACTCTTAGAAGCAGAAAGGCACCCAGTATCATGGGGAAGCTTCTTCTATGGGTTTAACACCATGGCATGCAGGTACAAAAATATATATACATATGTATAAAAAAAATAACATTTTTGCAGAATTCAAAACCTCCTCTTCCTTTCCTTTAAGAAGGATATGAGGCAGAGACACAGTCATGGATGGGTCATGCCCTGCCCCACCTAGCCATATACTTTGGAGACCGGCCCATCCAAATAGTGGCAACAGAACAGGCTGAGAGGAAAACTGGAGGTGCTTCTGACACCTGCACTGCCATGTGCCTACCCATGTCCCTAAAGTCCCCTCAATAATACATATTAAACTTGAGATAGGCCTTTAATATATTCCAATAACCACAAAATTTAGACCCAGAGTGGTTCTCTTCAAGTAAATCACAAAGGACATGTTTCCGTTTGGAATAACATACTCTTCTAGGTTGTGATGCGAATCTGAACTGTGGGATTTGTTATATCAGTAATACTCCATCTAAAGCAACTGAATGTACCAACTAAAGCTTTCTAATTTATCTGTACTGCATAGCACACAAAATTTCCTAACCAGTCAACTGATATTTGCTCTGTGTTAATCAGTTAACTATTCCAACTATAATTGTGTGTACTCGGAACCTCCCCCCTCCTTCCCCCCCCCCACCAAAAGATAAGCAATTACAAAACCAAGGTAAGACTATCCAGACATCAAGTTGCACAGGTACCTAAGAACTAGCTTCTGGTGGAAGCTGCCAAGCATGGAGAAGTTACTGCTGAGAACTTTGAACCATGGCCCTGAAGCGGACGAGGGAAGCCTGGCAGGAGTTACTTGCAGTGGGCTCAAAGAAAGTGGCTGCTGCTCACAGTGGGTCTGGGCTGGAAGACAGCAGTCAGGGTGGCCTATATCAGTGGTTCTCAAACCAATCCGGGGGGGGGGGGGGATCTCCTAGTCTGTGGGGATTTCAGGATATTCCTAATCAATATACATACTAGATTTGAATGCCAGCTACTTCCACAAACCTCTCACAAGATTTGAATGCCAGCAAACCTCTCACAAAAAATCCAACTGCCTGGTTCCCCAGGACAGATTTCAGAATCACTAGCCTAGACTACCTGCACTACAGAAGAGAAGGGAGGGGGGTTGGAGGTACAAAAATCGTATTTTTAATTCAGAAGCAACAACATGAGCAAAGATAAAAACTACTGCTTCCACAAGCTTAAAGTGAAGTGCATAACAGGATAACTTTTCAGTTTTTCAATTTTAAGCCTGCTTAAAATAAGCTGATTTTCAAACACAGGGCCAACACTTTTTGTGACTTGAATGTTCACATGTAGTTTACTATTTTCCTTTGTTGCCCAAATTGCACACATTATGAAAGTGTGTAATTTTTTTTTTGTTACATTTGTACCCCGCGCTTTCCCACTCATGGCAGGCTCAAAAATTCTAGTTAGGCGGAAATGGGTGATTTGTATAGGTTAACTTCAGTTATCATGTAAAAGAGGCCCAGGTACTTTACCAACAGTGTGCTGGTAAATTTTTAACAACGGGTTCTCTCTCTAGGTGTAGCCAACCCTTAAATTGTTTTCTTTTTTTTGGGGGGGGGGGGCAGTGCATTCCTCTCTCCATCCTCCTTCCCACTGTGCGGGCACGCTAGGCATACCTTTTTTGGTGGGTATGCTGAGCCCGGCCAGCCAAATAGACTGCCACCACTCCCCACTGTTTCAGGCTCTGAGGAGCATGCTAGGACTTTACGCCCATGAGAGAAGTCCTGGCATGCTGTTCAGAGTCGTAAACAAGCAGCTGAAAGTGGCGGCATTCAGGTGGGTGCCAGACCGCAAATTTTGGGAGCCGGTTGTTAAAGTAGCCATGAGGGAGCCTACTTTAACAACTGGATCCCAAAATTCTTAAAAACTGTATTATTTTTCTTGATGATGCAACAGTTGGTTGTTCAAGTCTTTTGCAGGTATTTAACCACTAATAAAAAATATTCTTACAAAAAACATAAGTAGTACTCACATCCTGCTGAATGATGATGATATCTTCTCCATTTTCTACCTGTAACTGAGGAACAACCGGTAGGGCATCCTGAGATGCTGACATTGCCATGGCAATGGCCAATGCTTCCTCCTCTTCAGCTTCCATCTTTTCTTTGCACTTCTGGTTATGGCTGACATCATCTTTGTAGGTGTCATCACTTCCTGCTCTTTCAGGAGAAAGAACTGCAACTTCTGACTTGAATGTGACTGTGCTATCACTTGTAGGCATGGAAGCCTCCAGCAGGTCCTCAATACTGGAATTAAGCTCTGCACTGATATCCAGGCGACACTTTTCCTCCACAGGTGTGAAAACTGTTTCATCACTGGGGATAACTGCATTACTGCTCCCATTACCTTCACAATGGGAGAAATTCAGATTAAGAGTTAAATTACTCTTTAAGGCATCTCCCTGTTTGGTGATGCCACCTGAAGCAGGTCGTGATGGCTTTGGCCTGTGTATGTTATCAGATGGCACAGGCCTTGCCTGGGTAAAAACAGGGGAAAGGTTATCAGAATCTCTACTTTCAGTACAACTTTTCTGAATTGGGAGAGAAAGTTTTCGTTGCGTTTGAGGGGATGCAGAAGCTAATTTGCAGGGAGTAAATCCTTGAGGTCTAAGTTTAAGAATATCTGTTTCAGTTCCAGCTGGCGCAGATGGGGTTGAAGGAGAGGAACGGGTTGGGAATAATACCTGGGAATGAGCAGAGGATGGGGAGTTCAAACACTGACTGTGTGGTCTGTGTTTTGTCTGAATGGCTGGCTTTGGTTGCTCTGCGAGTAATGAAGATGGAGGAAGTCCTATAGTAATACCTGCCAGCGTATCAGCAATGTCCTCATGGCTGGCACTTAGCTTCAAATCTACTGGTCTTTTCCCTGATTTCCCCAATAATTGGACTGTATTGTCAGGGGAGTTATTTGCTGTCCTTTCGGGAGAGTTGGTTGGCACTAAAGGTTCTACAAAACTGTCATGCCTATCTACAGAAGAGTGAAAATCTTCCAAGCCCAGTTGAATAGCTTCAGCAATGTCCATTTCTTCAGCAATTGCCATTAAACGGCGACGCATCCGTGTGTAATGAGTTGAGCTGGTCACACTCAACATATCCAAAAGTTTGACGTACACCTGGGGTACTCGTGCAACCATTCTTGCTGCGCTTAGGAACACCCTGCGTGAAAGCTTACCGACCATCGAATGGGAATTGTCAATAGACTGCAAAGCAAAATTCAAGAGGGCCAGTAGCTTCTTGTACCTGTTTAGAAGAAACAAAGGCTCATTAAGATTTGAATTAAAATGATTACTACTACATTACAAGATTACCAGAAGAATCAGCAATAATTACAGTGTTCCATATCAACAAGAGATACATTAACCACTTTGGGCTAAAAAGGTAGGGTGTGAATGTAAATGTAAGACAATTTTTCTTTTAGAAATCATCTAGCACTTACCAAAGTTGTCAGTTTGATACTACAGTAAGTGAAGGTCTTCATCTATGCACAGAAAGACCAATATGCTGGTACAATAAGCTTTTGCAAACTGACATACCAACCTAATACTGTTCTGCAGGGAAAACCGTTAAAATCCAAATGAATGTATTTGCTAATAAGTAATAAATTGGGAAAACAGTATAGTGACTTGAAAAAGTATTGATTCCCCCTCCTGATTTACCATATCATTGCATATATGGCCCAATAAACGATTTCTGAACCTTAAACAAGATATATTAGACAAAGGTAACTTGAATAAACACATAGCACGGTTTTTAAACTATAGCTTTAAGGAACAAAAGTTAACCAACATCTATATCACCCACATGACAAAGGTAAAATTATGTATCATACCTGATAATTTTCTTTCCATTAATCATAGCTGATCAATCCATAGACTGGTGGGTTGTGTCCATCTACCAGCAAGTGGAGATAGAGAGCATTCCTTTTGCCTCCCTATATGTGGTCATGTGCTGCCGGAAACTCCTCAGTATGTTGATATCAAAGCTCCATCCGCAGGACTCAGCACTTAGAGAATTACACCCTCAAAGGGACACTCTGCCCAGCTCACCACCGCCGAAACGGGGGAGGGGAATTAACCCAGCTCATCCCCACACAAGTGGGGGAGGGGAATCCGTCCAGCTCATCCCCACGGAGCGGGGGAGGGACACCACCCCGCCGATACGGGGAGATCTGGCTTATCCTGCAACCGCAACCGCGGGAGGAGCTGACTGACCCTAACACCGCCGAAGCGGGAGGGGTACAAAGCTGCCCTACAGCCGCACGAAGCGGGAGGGAGCGCCGGCAGAATTTAGGTCTCAATCCAGCCCCGTAAAACGGAGGGGAGAGGAATGCAGCAGCTCACTGTAACACAAACTCGTCTCAACTCTTGAAGAATCCAAGTGAAAAAAACTTGAACACGAAGTCCTCCTGAACAGGAACTGAAGACTAAACTTGAACCTGAAATGCAACCAGAATATAAACAGTACAAATATCTGGGAGGGGCTATGGATTGATCAGCTATGATTAATGAAAAGAAAATTATCAGGTATGATACATAATTTTACCTTCCATATCATCATGCTGATCAATCCATAGACTGGTGGGATGTACCGAAGCAGTACTCACCCAGGGCGGGACATTGAAATCCCTGACCGCAACACTGAAGCTCCAAACCGGGCCTCCGCCCGAGCAGCCACAGTCAAGCGGTAATTCCTGGAGAAGGTATGGGCCGATGCCCAAGTTGCCGCCTTGCAAATCTCTTCCAAGGAGACGGACCCGGCCTCTGCCATCGAGGCCGCCTGAGCTCTAGTGGAGTGAGCCTTCAGCTGGATAGGCGGCACCTTCCCCGCGGCCACATAAGCCGCTGCAATGGCTTCCTTGACCCATCTTGCCACTGTAGGCTTAGCAGCCTGCAGACCCTTACGAGGACCTGCAAACAGGACAAACAGATGATCCGACTTCCGGAAATCATTGGTCACTTCCAAGTATCTGATGATGACTCGTCTCACATCTAGATATTTGAGAGCAGAGTACTCCTCTGGGTAGTCCTCCCTACGAAAGGATGGGAGACAGAGCTGCTGATTCACATGGAAGCGAGAAACAATCTTGGGCAGGAAGGAAGGGACTGTGCGAATAGACACTCCTGCCTCAGTGAACTGCAGAAAAGGCTCTCGACATGATAGCGCCTGGAGCTCGGAAACTCTTCTGGCTGAAGTGATAGCCACCAAAAAGACTGCTTTCAACGTCAGGTCCTTCAGAGATGCCCTCGACAAGGATTCAAAAGGCAGCTTCTGTAAGGCTCTTAGCACCAGGTTGAGATTCCACGCAGGCACCACTGAGTGCAGAGGAGGGCGCAGGTGATTAACTCCCTTGAGAAAACGCACCACATCTGGCTGCGAAGCCAGGGAAGCACCCTTCAGGCGGCCCCTGAAGCAAGCCAGAGCCGCTACCTGGACTTTAAGGGTACTGAGCGACAGGCCTTTCTCCAGACCTTCTTGCAGGAACGCCAACACTGAAGAAATTGGAGGAGTGAAGGGAGAAAGTGAGCCTGCTTCACACCACGCTGCAAAGGTACGCCAAACCCTGGCGTAAGCAGTAGAAGTAGAGCGCTTCCTCGCTCTCAGCATAGTGGCGATGACCTTGTCTGAGAAGCCCTTCTTCCTCAGACGCTGCCGCTCAATAGCCAGGCCGTAAGACCAAAGGGGGAGGGATCCTCCATCACCACGGGACCCTGATGCAACAGGCCCTGCTCCACTGGCAGTCGCAGAGGGTCGTCCACTGAGAGCCTGATCAAGTCCGCATACCAGGGACGTCTGGGCCAGTCCGGACCCACCAGGATTATCCGGCCCAGATGCTTTGCCACCCGGTCTAGTACCCTGCCCAACATGGGCCAGGGCGGGAACACATAGAGAAGCTCCTGTGTCGGCCACTGTTGAAGAAGAGCATCTACTCCCAGAGATCGAGGGTCCCGTCCTCTGCTGAAAAAGCGCGGCACTTGGCAATTGGCCGATGACGCCATCAGATCTAGGCTCGGCTGGCCCCAGCGCTTCGTGATTTCCAAGAACGCCTGAGCCGATAACTGCCACTCTCCGGGATCCAAGGTATGGCGACTGAGAAAGTCCGCCTTGACATTCATGACTCCGGCAATGTGGGCCGCCGACAGCTGTTCCAGGTTCGCTTCCGCCCACTGGCATAGATTCATGGCCTCCTTGGCTAGAGGGGCGCTCTTGGTACCTCCCTGGCGGTTGACATAGGCCACAGCTGTGGCATTGTCCGACAGGACCCGTACTGGCTTCAACGCCAGTACCGGGAGGCACTCCAAAAGCGCCAACCGAATGGCTCTGAGTTCCAGGAGGTTGATAGACCACTTTGCCTCTGCAGGAGACCAGAGCCCTTGTGCTGTCCTTCCCAAGCAGTGGGCTCCCCAGCCCGTCAAAGAGGCGTCCGTCGTGACGACAATCCACTCCGGGGTCACAAGAGGCATTCCTGCAGACAACTTGTCTGTCTTCAGCCACCAGCTCAGCGTCTTGCGCACTGCTGGGTCCAAGGGAAGGCGCACAGCATAATCCTCTGACACTGGAGTCCAGCGCTGCAGTAGAGAGTGTTGTAGTGGTCTCATATGAGCCCTGGCCCAGGGCACTACTTCCATCGTGGCCGTCATAGAGCCCAACAGCTGCACATAGTCCCAAGCCCGAAGAGGAGAGGCTACTAGGAACTGGTCCACCTGAGCCTGAAGCTTGACAATCCGATTGTCTGGCAGGAACACTCTGCCCACTTGGGTGTCGAATCGAACTCCCAGATACTCCAGGGACTGAGTCGGGCGCAGCTGGCTTTTCTCCCAGTTGATGATCCACCCCAGGGAGCTCAAAAGAGCAATCACCCGGTCCACAGCTTTGCCGCACTCTGCATAAGAGGGGGCTCGGATTAACCAATCGTCCAGATAAGGATGGACTTGTACTCCTTCCTTTCGCAGGAAGGCCGTGATGACCACCATTACTTTGGAGAAGGTCCGCGGAGCAGTAGCCAACCCGAATGGGAGGGCTCTGAACTGGAAGTGTTGGCCCAGGACTGCAAAACGCAGAAAGCGTTGATGAGGAGGCCAGATGGGAATATGCAAGTACGCTTCCTTGATGCCCAAGGATGCCAGGAACTCCCCTGCCTTCACTGCCGCTATAACAGAGCGGAGAGTCTCCATGCGAAAGTGCCGAACTTTCAAGGCCCGATTGACCCCTTTGAGGTCGAGGATAGGCCTTACAGAACCTCCTTTCTTTGGTACCACAAAGTAAATGGAGTAACGTCCCTTGCCAAGCTGATTTTCTGGCACCGGAACGACCGCACCCAGGCAGATCAGATTGTCCAAAGTCTGCTGCCCTGCCACAGCTTTGACCGGAGACTTGCAGGGAGAGAGTACAAACCCGTCTCTTAAGGGTCGGCAGAACTCTAGCTTGTAGCCGTCTCTGATGACTTCCAGCACCCAAGCGTCTGAAGTTACCCTGGTCCACTCGCCCAGAAACGAGGACAGGCGTCCTCCAATCTGCACTGGGCCATGGACCAGGTCCCCATCATTGGGTACGAGACCCTGGGGGAGGACCGGAGGGCGCACCTCCGGGACGGCGGTCTCTGCGAAAGGAATGCTGCTTGGGGGAGAAGTTCCTTTTGAAGGAAGAGGGGGCAGAGGAGCCCGACTTGCCCGGGCGGTACCGACGGGCTTCCTGAAACCGTCCTCTGGAGTTACCGGGGCGAGCACTGGCCCGAGCCCTGACCTCTGGTAACCTCTTGCCCTTAGACGTGCCGAGATCGGTCACAATTTTGTCCAGCTCGACCCCAAAGAGCAGCTTGCCTTTAAAAGGCAACTTAGCCAGGCGGGACTTAGAGGCGTGGTCAGCAGACCAATGCTTCAGCCAAAGCCACCGCCGCGTAAAGACTGTCTGAGCCATACCTTTAGCCGAGGCTCTCAAGACATCATACTGCAAGACTGCCAAATAAGCCAAGCCCGATTCCAGGGCTGGCCAATCAGCCCTCAAGGAAGGATCCGAGGGGGAAGCCCGCTGCACAATCGTCAGGCACGCCCTGACCACATAGGAGCCGCAAACTGAGGCCTGCAAACTTAAAGCAGCCGCCTCGAAGGACGACCTTAAGGCCGCCTCCAATCTTCTGTCTTGGGCGTCCTTTAGGGCCGTGCCACCTTCCACCGGCAACGCCGTTTTCTTAGTCACCGCAGTGATTAAAGAATCCACGGTAGGCCAAAGAAAGGCCTCCCGTTCACTTTCAGGCAGAGGATAGAGGCGGGACATAGCCCTAGCCACTTTGAGGCTCGCTTCCGGGACATCCCATTGAGCCGAAATCAAGGTGTGCATGGCATCATGCACGTGGAAGGGTCTAGGCGGGTGCTTCGTCCCCAGCATAATGGCGGAGCCAACAGGGGCTGAGGGAGAGACGTCCTCCGGAGAGGAAATCTTCAAAATGCTCATGGCCTGCACTAACAGGTTGGGCAAGTCCTCTGAGCGAAAGATCCGCGCTGCAGAGGGGTCATCCGCTCCATCCGAGCGGGAATCCGTCTCCTCCAAGGAATCCCTAAAGGACCGTTGGGAGAACTCAGATACGCTGCCCTCATCTACATCAGAGGAGACAGAGTCCTCTAAGGCCTGGAAATCCACCCGAGGGCGTTTACTTCCGGGGGCCTCAACCCCTTTATCGGACAAGGGAGCAGGGGCAGCGTTTTGCATAAGGAAGGCCTGATGCAGCAGCAAAATGAACTCGGGGGAGAAACCCCCCAGACTGTGCACTTCAGCAGCCTGGGCCACAGCCCTAGACGCACCTTCAACCGGCGCTCGTAAGAGCGGGGGAGAAACATGCTGCGCATCCAAAATGGCGTCCGGCGCGACACTCCGCGAAGGAGCCGCACGGGAAGAACGGCGCTTAATTTTGGCCGCTTTTTTGCCGTCGCCCAAATCAAGGGCGGCCATAGCATTAACGTCTCCCACCTCAAGGGCAGCCCAAGAAGAAGCCGTCCGAGCAGAGTGGCTGGCCAAGATGGCGGAGGTGAGCAGCGGGGGATGGGCGTTTATGGCAGGAAAAACCGCCGCACCGGAGGAAGAACCGGGACACTGACCGGCCTCCAAACTGACACCCAAAAAGGGCGAATCAGACTTTAAAACCCCCGCATCCCCGCTAGTAGCGCACATGCGGTCCGGGGAGCGATTCTTTGTGCCCTCGCCCTCCGACGCCATAGACCACGTGGAGACCGATCGGGGAACCTCCTGCCCACTACAAAAAAGGTAAAAATTACCTGCTTCTCGCTCCGAGCTGTAACGAACTGGTGTCCCAGTGAGTAGCTGCAATAAACGTTGAAATAAACGCCCTTAAGAACATCCAAAATTTTTTTTTTTTTTTTAATGGAGCCAGCGGGAGGGGGGAGAAAAGGAAGGACCTGGCACCACCAGGTTTGCACTTGCTCAAGAAGAGCCCTCAACCCCAGGTACTCAACAAAACCTAAAAATTAGGCTTGGAGACCTAGCCAGAGCTGCTGCTGTGTGTGACCACCACCTGCTGAGATAGAGAACATACTGAGGAGTTTCCGGCAGCACATGACCACATATAGGGAGACAAAAGGATTGCTCTCTATCTCCACCTGCTGGTAGATGGACACAACCCACCAGTCTATGGATTGATCGGCATGATGATATGGAAGTAACCGCTCCCTTAGTTATTCAATCAATTGACCTAATTTAACTGATAGATTAAACTGATTGAACACATCCAGGTTTGATTGCAGCCAGCCCTACTGAATCTAAACCTCACTATGTACTGAACCTTACCATGAGAGTGGAATAGTCTCCACAACGTTTCTACAAAAATACTATCAAAGGAAATTCCAAAAGAGATGAGAAAAAAAATTGTTGAAATACATCAGTCTGGAAAGGGTTACAAAGCCATTTCCAAAGCTCTGGGACTCTACCCAACCACAGTGAGAACCATCACCTCCAAATGGAGATATCTTGAACAGTTGTGAATCTTCCCAGGACTGGCTAGCCTGCCAAAATTACTCCAAGGACATAGTGACAACTTATTCGGGAAGTCACAAAACATCAAAAAACAAAACAAAACCCCAAACTGCAGGCCTCAGTTAAGGTCAGTATTCATGACGCTACAATAAGTAAGAGACTAGGCAAAAATGTGATTCATGGGAGAGTAGCAAGGTGGTAACCACTGCAATCCATGAGTATCATCAATGCTTTCCTCACATTTGCAAAAACACACCTGGATGATCCCCAAGCCTTTTGAGATAATGTTCAATGAAGAAACGAGTTAAAAGTACAACTCTCTGGACTACACAGATCCCATTATAATCTAGTGTAAAGCAAATACAACATTCCGCAGTAAGAACACCATATCAACAGTAAAACATGGTGGTGGTAGTAGTGTGATGGTGTGGAGATGCTTTTCCAGGTCCTGAGGCAACAAGCTTGCCATTGTTGAAGGAACCATGAATTCTGTACTATACCAGAAAATTCTAAAGGAGAATGTCTGGCCATCTGTCCATCAGCTGGAGCTGAAATGTAACTGGGTTACGCAGCAAGACAATGATCCAAAACACAAAAGCAAGTCTACAACAGAATGGCTGAGGAGAAAGAAAATTAAAGCTTTGGACTGGCCTAGTCAAAGTCCTGACTTGAACCCTATAGAAATGCTGTGGAAGGACCTGTATATGTTGCTTAAACAAATTAGGTAATACTTTTTTTTTTTAAATTGTGTTTACTCGCGTTCCCTTTGCTAATATTACACTCTGTTTAAAGATCCAAAACCATTCAGAGTGACATATATGCAGAGATTAAGTTGCAAACATAAAGGAAGTGGAACTGAAGATCCAGGGCAGGCTAGTTGTAAAAACAGAAGCTGAATTAGGGAACAGGATTAACTGTTCTCCGCTTCTACTTCAGGCTCACCCCCATCCTTTCCCTTCCCAGCACATTTCCTGGAAGGAGAGGGCTGGAACAGAACCTTCCTGTTGTCTAAAAAGAAAAGGGTGAATCTGCAGATATGCAATAATAGGGGAAATAAGGATGGTGTAAATACTTTTACACATCACCTTATAAGTCCCAAACGCATTCTTTGTGAGGAGTGTACACATACGCTCTCACCCCTGTGCCATTCCTCAACTGCTGGCACAATTTATGCATGCACCAGAGGAACACCGTCTCTCCTTTATGCATTTTTTACTGCTAGCACAAATAATACAGAGAGATTACATTATGTATTAAACACTAATAAAAAAATACCTGTCTACTACAGTGTCAGCTTGTAGAATCTCTCCACTAACAATGTGGGGGTAAAATTCAGCAGGAAACTCCAACAAGAGCCTGTCTATGAGACAAAGACGCCCAAGCAATGCTTGCCAGTTGTTCGATTCAGTCTGGGTTCCAAGAATACAATTTAAGATGTAATCTACACCACCAATACCAATGGAGCCTGAAACAAAGTTCACAAAAAAGTTAGAACAGATAGCTTCATATAACAGTATTCTCTTTGTACTTCAGTATAAAAATGCAGCTGAACTCTGCTGAAAGGAAAAGTCACTATAAACTCACTTTAACATAGCAACTTTGCAGATTTGCATTTGGAAGACAAAAAATGAATGTATACTGCAGAGGTCACCGAGCTCTCTCTTACCTCGTGTTCCATTTCTACCCACATAACATTATATCTAACTGGCTGCGTGTAGCCATGTTGGCTCATTTTTATATTTAGTCCATCGTTTTTAATAACAAATATTAATCTTTGTTTTTTGTTAGATCAAAGGTTTATTCTACCCTTTTTATATTTTTACTTTATTTTGTTTTTAAGTCTGCTCCCCTTTTTGGATCCCTTTGCTTTCAACTGTTTTGTTTTTCGAATAATTACATGGCCTATGCGCAAACTCATGAAGCACAGAGGCGTACGTCAACCACATTTGATTGGCTACAGATCTGATGTTCCCTCATTGTTTTCCCACATCTTGAACAGCACTACAAATCCCACAAACGCACACAATGCTTCCTGGACACTTCATTCACGCAAGTATTAAAGGCATTCCCATGATGGTTCCCAGGTCAAGTCTATTCCAGTGGTTCTCCATCCAGTCCTGAGAACACATATACACAATCTCCCTAATTCTAGATAGTGCGCCACAAGTTAGGTGCCAATCAGCTGCTATTTTAACTTTAGAAACTCAAATGGAAGCTAGATGCCTAATGACACTTGAGCACTATTCTACAAGTGAGCACCTAACTGCAAAGGGGGCATGCAAATAGGCGGGGCAGGTCAAACACCTGGAGGTCAAACTTAATACTGTAAGCGGCGCCCCAAATGCCAACACCTACGTTTTACATGGTGTAAATGCTGGCACCTCCATGTCTATAAAAGAATCTAGGCAACTAGATGCTATTAAAGAATACTACTATCTTACTGCACAGATTTTGGACACCTAATTTTTAGCACCTTTTATAGAATTGCCCCCAATACATATGAGATAGATATGCACAATGGAGGCAGCAGCAGACAGGCTGTGTTTCCAAGGCCTGGGTTAAGAACTATCTGTATCTTCAACATTTATGTAATATAACGTACAATGCATATTTTACTTTCATTGCTACACCAATATATTTTATGCTACTTGTGACATTTCTAATGGTATTTACTCATCTTAAATTTTCTCCTGCTTCTATGCTATAAAAATTGGTTGAGAGACTACAGCTTGATTAATAAATAAGCAAAGAGAAGCACTGGTAATTTCCTGAAGTGAGTTACTTGATCAAATCCCTACTATTTTGTTAAGATGGTACTGAAGTAAGCATGATAATAGGAATGAGGCATTTAGGTACACTTTTAGGTCAGCATTTAAAATTTTTGGTAGTGTACTTAATTTCATATAGCGTAGCTTCTGTAAGATTTTCCCCATTGTCATCTTATATCTTAATTTACCTGCTGATAGAAATACAGAAACATGACGGCAGATAAGGGCCAAAGACCCATCCAGTCTGCCCTTCCTCAGTAACCACTAACTCTTCCTTTCCTAAGGGAGCCCATGTGCCTGTCCCATGCTTTCTTAAATTCTGACACAGTCTACGTCTCCACGACCTTCATCACCCTTTCCGTGAAAGAGTATTTTTTTTACATTCCTCTTGAGCCTATTTCCCCTTAACTTCATCCTATGCTCTCTCACTCCAGAGTTTTCCCTCATTTGAAAAAAGGCTCAACTCCTGTACATAATTTCAAAGCATTATATTTCCATATTTTAATTACTGCAATATTATATAGTCATTGGTTTGCCAAAGTCTACCTTGAAAACTTTACAGATTTTTTGTAAAATGTTGAAGCACATCATTTTTAAGATTGCAAGAGTTGAACATAATGCATCTTGTTTAATTCAACTTCACTTGGCTTCCAATGGTACTTGGCTTAAATTAAAATTTTAGGGGGGGGGGGGGCAGGAAGTTAACGCAAATTACTGTTGAGTTTTATTACTTTGCCATAATTTTGGTTATTTTAGCACACAGTTCCATTCTATGCAATGAAACCCTGTGCTAAAATAATCTAACTTAACAGTAGCCCACGTTGATTACTTCCCCCTTAAATTTTGATGCTTAAGGTGTTATACAGAATACAGTCATCTTTACTATAATTATTGCAACTGTATCATTCAGAATGTACCATTCAAAATTGGAACAAAGTCTGACGGATCTCTCTAAATGAGGTACAGTTGCAGCATACACCTCAATGGATCTCTTCAGAACCAAAGTATTTGAATTCTTTTCCTGTTGAGGTTAGAGACCTTTATAATTTTAGTCAGTGCCGTAAAAAGATAAAATCTTTAGACATGTATTTGATGATATTTGATTCTTATTTTAATGATGTCATCACTTATGGGTTGTGTTGTATATGTTTTGATTTCTGAAAAATTACAAATAACTTGTTACCAGATTTAAGAATTTCTCTTCCAACTGCCAGCTCTCCAGCTTGTCCCTTGCACACCTCCAACAGTGTTGAAACAGAAAGTTGACTTGTGCGACTATGGTATGAAAAGAATAAAAGCAAACTGTTGCTGAGAAAAAGTGATTTAACAAGACAACACTTAAAATGCTAGATAAGCATAAAATTTATGGTTGGAGGTTTGTGCTAAACAAGGGCCTGCCTATCAAAATGAGTCCAAATACCACCAAGACCATTGGTTTTCTAAAGTAGTCACGTCACTTCTTTTAAGGATGCAGAGGCCAACTAACCCATCCATGAGACCATTCACCCAGGTCAACAAATACAAAAGGAGCAAGACATGTGAAAATGTATTTTCAAAGCACATAGACTTACAAAGTTATGTGTAGGGGCATTTTCGATATGACGTCTAAATTTGACTTTGGACGTTTTGCTGAAAATGTCCAAAAATCAAGTAGTGAAAATGACCGTTTTCAAACCAGAAAAAGTCTTTTCTTTTTTCTTTGCCATTTCCTAGATGTTGTTGTGCTTATATGTCTATCTCTTTGAACAATAAAAAAAAAAAAAAACAACCTCACACAAGTGTAAAACAAACAAAATCAAGCCATTGGGATGTAGAAGGAGCCAGCTTTCCTTGTAGATTGGACACACAGGCATCCCAGCAGAGCAGTGGGGCACTGCACTGGACTTCACATAAAAGGTCCTAGGTACACATCTCACCATTACCCCCTTATATTGTATAGTGAGCCCTTCAAAACCCATGGAAAACCTACTATACCCAACTATACACCACTACAATAGCCCTTATGACTGCAGGTGTTACCTATATGTGGGTACAATAGGTTTTGGGGGGGGGCTGACACTTTCCACCACAAGTGGAGCATAACAGAGTGGATTATGGGCCTGGGTCACCTTGTCTACAGTACACTGCACTGACAACTAGGCTATTCCAAAAACCTGCCTGCTGCTCTAATAGGACTGGTTATAACATCTGAAGCCGTTTATTTATATCTTTGTGGGGTGGGAGGGGGTCAGTGATCACTGAAGGAGTAAGGGGTGTCATTCCTTTATTCCTGTAGTGGTCATCTGGTCATTTAGGACACTTTTTTACAGCTTAGTCATTAATAAAACAGGTCTAGACCAAAACGTCCAACTTATAGCCCTGGATGTTTTTCTTTTATTACATTATGGCAGTGTTAGGAACGCACAGATCCCGCCCTTAAAATGCCCCTGACACACACCACGCTCTTCTGACGGACTTCATAGAAAAACATCTAAAAATTGGTTTTGAAAATATCAATTTGGACTTTTTGTGAGAAAAATGTCCAAATGCACATTTATGTCACTTTTTGGACGCTTTTCTCGTTTGAAAACGAGCCCAATAGTAACCTATGGAACTTTGTAAGTCTAAGTGCCTTGAAAATGTGTCCCATAGGCATTTAAAGGGCAATTCTGTAACTACGCACCTGCATTTACGCACCACTTGTGCACATAAACATAACGAATACCAGCACTTTTGCGGGTAAGTGCACACTTGTGTGTACGTGGTAGCAAAGCAAGTAAGCGCTATTCTGTAAGGGCATAACATGTAAATGCAAGGGTGGTGCTGCCACTTACAGGAAACAGTAAGTTACGTATGCCCTTGCTGCATTTAGGCGCCCACAGTTATACTGGGTCTATGACAGGCACATTAAGTGTAAAGTACTATGCTAGTATTCTAACAGAATCTGGGTGCTTTGATGCTGTTATAGAATTCGCCCATGGTAATGGGGAGCCTATAAGAAGGTGCCCACTTTTAGAACTATCCCCCTTAATGGGGCATTTCAGGCTTGAAGTGTTTTGAGGGAAACAGCAGGGGCTGGGCTCTCACTGATGGGTGCTCCAATGAGAAGCAAAATAATATCAAGTTCTGCATTTCTAAAACGCATCAAGACCAATGGGTCGATAGGCTGCTCCATTGAAGGATGGAGCAAAGTTACTACGGCTGTTGACTCTGAAGGGGCAGTCATGGTGGGAGAACATAGCACATTATTTTGTAAAGCATTTAGAGTTTTCTAGCTTCTGTTACTTCAGTTATACTGTTAAATTGCTTGTTCGGGGCTAACTGGTCATTTTCAGTGGAACTTAACTGGTTAGTGCTGTTGAAAATGTACAGTTAGCGCCTCTCTCAAAACCAGCTATTTTGGGGGCATTTCACGGGTGGAGTCAGCACTTGGCCAGTTAAGTGCCGACATTCAGCAAAGCCCGGATGTGGCCCGGCAGTGAATTTTCAGGCATAATGCCAGCCGCAGTCAACAAGTCTTTCTTGGTCCGTGACTCCTAATGTGGAACCTTGCATGATGTAGCTATAATTCAGATTCCTCTTTCCCACATGCATCACTTTGCACTTGCACACGTGTCTAGTGGTAGGTTCAAGCTTATATGCAAATCAACGTGTGGTCCCTGATTTGCATATAGGCTGGAATCTACCACTAGACACATAACGGGATGAACGATTATCAGCTAAGTTTTCTATGAAACATGTTTTCATCCTAAGTACTTTGTTGTACATGGACTGTTTGATAGAGTATATGGACTAATCGACAGTGAAGTTCCTCACCAAAAAAATTTGGGGGAGGGGGGTTAAATTTTGGGGAGGTTTAAATTCATGAAAAAATAAATACATATATAAAAAAAATCTTCTTTTTTTGTCGATGATTACTTTTTGCACTGTATGCATTAAATCAATAACATTTTGCCACAGTTTGATGAGACATTTTCCCCATATTATTGGAGTCACGGTTCACTGTGTGTAGTTTTGATTTTGATCAGCGTTGAAGTACAGTGAACTTGATCTGTGTGGACCTTTTACTGTTGTATTAAAATATCTGTCACAAAAAGAAATAAACTCATCTTTGCAAAAATGCCAATTACATTAAGAAAATTACCCACCATTACCATTATGCTATTATCTTCCGGAGTAAATTTGTGTTTCCTAACACTGAGGTGTGACTTATACAGATCATCTCATGCCCATGTTAACCTTGTATAGAGGATGATCTGCACACTTGTATGAAAAGTCTTAAGTACTTTGACACAAAATTTTAGAAACCATATTGATCCCCGAAAAACGAGATTTAAATGGGTTGCGATATCTTTTTCTCAGACCAATACAAGGATCATTAAATAACAATCATGAGATATATGGCCACAAAGGTCACACATTCATCCAGTGGAGTGCATCACAACTTCCCAAGCATAAAGGTGTATACCACAAATGAATTACCACAACCCCCTTGCTCACATGTAACGAGTCACTGCATCAAAACACAAGTAGGTTATCTGTCCCCTTCACAGTAATAAAACTAATTAAGAGCAATCACTTCTGAAATGAGCGCACAAAAAACATACCTGTTTGCATCTGCACATTTCACTAGTATTGTTTCCACCACTGGCTTCAGAAGTCGCTGAAGTTTTGACCGATCAGCTAAATTATGGCAAGGAGTATATGCCAGCATAGCTCTTAACGTTTTCTGTATGGCAGAAAATATGCAAAAAGCGTCAACTTAAAAAAACAAAACACAATTAAAATACATCAACCATCAATTCCAAGACCCCGCAGACTGCCCTCACCCACAAAGACAGTAATTGTCTGAATTCCATACAAATGGCCTAATATTTGGAGATACTTGGTCTCATGTTATTCAAAAGGATATTCATGCTGCTGAAATGTAATTGGGTATGAATAGTTTTCCTCATAGTAACATGAGTAATAATGTTTCCAGATTTAAGTCTAACACTGAAACAGATCACACAGCTTCACGCTATACTGCACAGCTTAGGTTCACAGGCCTTTAAATCCAACACTTCACTAGTTACAGCTTTTATACAATGATCTGGGAATAAATACAATCCATTTAATTTCATGTTCTGTGTGATAAGTGGCCACATCCACCTTTTTCAACAAGTAATGTGAAGTCCCAGCTGCAATTTGGCTCTGAAAATAGTAATATAAATGTATACAGCAGGCCTTGATAAATTTTCTTGGGATTTAGGAGCCAGCACAGAAACTTCTCTCAAACCCCTCCCCTCCTGTTGCCATTGTTTCCATTGAAGTGAGGAGCATGGATGGAGGAATCTCTTCTCGAGGTCTACACCAGCACCTTTAGTGATTTACTAAAGCTGTTTACCTATTTCCTTGGCCAAGAAAAATAAGGAAGCTTAGTTAAATCAGGTCTTTAATTCAACCTAGAACACAACTGGCACAAAATACAGCAGCAGCTCCCCATCCCACCCAGTCCTGTCATCACCCAGTCTCGCTCACTCTCTCTCTCTCCTCCCCCGACCCTGTTGTCAGCCCGTCTCTCTTTTAGCCCATTCCTACTCACTAGTCTCCCTCCTCCCTTAAATTGGCTACACTCCACCCCAGTTAGCCCTCACCACCGAGTAAGCCAGTCAGCATGCCTTCAACCTGTAGCCCCACCAAGCCAAACAACCGCTCTCCATCCTTCCCAGCCTGTACTTTCAAAGCCAGTCAGCTGCCGCGATACATGGAGGATAAAGTCCTGCTCTGGTGGCAACCTCAGAAACAACCCTTAAACAGGCACAATATGCCAAGTGCCAGAGACAAATTTCAAGTCACCATGGTGACCTGACACCAGCGTGGAGAAGTATTTTGTGTTTGTATTTGAAATACTATCCTGCTTTGGCAATTATATTTCTACTTTAAATACTTATCACCAAGTATTTAGTATTTTCAGAAAGCGTTAACAAAATACTTTGGTCAAAATACTTTGCAACTAGCCTACTCCTCCACTTGTTTTATGCGGTCCTCCAAAGTAGGACCAGTATAAAAAAAGGCTCAGTATCTGGTAAGCCACTCTATAGTAATTAATTTGTAACTGGGTAGATGTAAGGCAGAGAAACACCCCATCCAGGCAGCTGTAGTCTGCAGCAGGCAGCAATACAGTACAGGGTAAAGAGGGTGGACTCATCACCCATGATTCTTCACTGTGTCCATGATGCGCTGCTTGCAAGGGAAGGCAGATTGAAGTAGGACTGCCCACATGACCCTCCCATGATTCTCCCAGTCCTCTTCCTGCACTCAATCCATAGGAGAGTGAGAACAGATATATTCTGAGTGTGATGAGCTCATTGCAGCCCAAAAATCCCTAGTTATATAAGGTCTGTGGTGCTTTCTAAGATAGCAGAAGGGCAACAAGGCAATGCAATACCAGTGATTATAGATGGAAAATTATTTTCATTATTTAAGCAAATTCACAAGTGACACTGTTATTATCAAAGAATGTCAGACTCTTGAACTACGACTTCTAAAATGTTTAAAAAGAAAAACAGACATTATAAAGTAATACAATTTATCAAAAACTTGGATTTTCTGTTTAGTGTTGATCATCAAAACAGTATTTTGTATTTTAAATACTTTTTCTAACTTACCCCCCTGTTTATTAAGCCACGTGGCAATGCTGACATACGGCAGCTGCTAGTGCGATTTAGTAAACAGGGGAGTTAATATTTAATACTTGTATTTTTAAGTATGTCATCAAAAAAGTATTAATACTTGTATTTTAAATACTTTGGAGGAACAGTATTTAAACTTCTAGTTTAAATACCTTAAAAAAAGTATTTTACCCAACCATGTCTGGCACTTGAGATTTGTCAAGTCATAATTTCTTCCACAAACCTGACAGCCAATTGTATATTTTGCAGTATCAAATTTATCTGTACCACTGTTTTGCTGCATACCAATCTGGCAGCAGCCCGGCAGTAGTGCCTGCCCTCAATACATGCCACTTCTGGCAAATCAGATTTTAAAAAATTTTTTGCACCGGGGTAGCACGGGAGCCCTTACCGCCTCCTAAATAGGTGGCAGTAAGGGTTCCCCTGGGAAATGGCTGCACAGCAAGTGTTTCACTTACCACATGGCCATTTTCATCCCCTGCCTGGAATTTCTGGGTGGTGGTAAAAGGGGGGGCCCTCAGCGTGCAGCAAACTTGGTAGAAGGGGCGTTCCAACTATTCTTGCACACACTTTATAGAATAGTTGCATTTATGAGCCCAACTGCCACATTTAAGCGTGACTGTGTACACCAGCCACAGACATGGCATAAGTGGTCATATCTGAAGTCTGGAGCTTAACTGAAGATTTATGCCAATATTCTATAACAGTTTGGCGTGCACCTCTGCCGTTACAGAATACTAGCTTAGCACCCAGTTTTTTGGTGCCTTTTGGCAATCTATATACAATTTACTCCTATATGCCCTACTTTTCCTTTTACAAGCCCTATGTTGGAAATATGGAAAAAAAAAACACTATCTACTGTTAACTGACAAACTGCTGTACAGCCAACCGAGATACAAAATATTTTATGAATTGATGAGATTACTTACTAAAGCAGCGACATAGACTTTGTAGACTGGGTCAGCGCAAACCATGGATAGCACACTGCAGCAAGATTCCACAACAATGTCTCCTGAGATATTGGTCTGAGATGACCCACTAGCAGCAGGCAGTGCTCCAGCACTGGTGGTGGTGCCGCCACCACTGCTTCCAGACCCTCCAGTGCTTTCACCATTGGCCAAGAGCAGGGCACCACTAACATCATGGGAAAGACGCCTAAGTGCCATCTCTCGTATATTCCAGTTGCGAGAAAACAAACAGCTTACTAACTCCATGCCAAATACCTTTTTAAAAAGAAGTGGAAAAACATAATAAAACCAAGAGTTGTCATCACAGGGCAACACCTAGGAAAAAATAAAGGAATGTAGACCTGACTTCTACATTTCACATTCCACCCACATCTCTCCTGGAGAAACACATAGCCAGTTGGGGTCTAGGGGTCATCACAAAATATGCATGAAACAGATCAGTATACAATGGCTAAAGGGGTAAGGATAAAAGGTAATGGGATTTGATACTGCCTTTCTGTGGTACATCCAAAGTGGTTTATATTTTTATTTACGGCATTTGATATACTGCAAAAGAGCCAATGAAGACGATCATGCAGTGTACAACAAAATATTAAAAAAAAAAAAAAGAAACTGCAGACAGGAAAAGAGAGAAATGACAGAGCACAACTACTAGGAAGAAGTACTAAAGGCTAGATGAAATAGGTGAGTTTTAAAGAGAGACTTAAAAGTCTTCAAGGAAGTTTCAGACCTGAGTGAGGAAGAGAATTTCATAACTGAGGGTCGAGATAGCTAAAAGCAGTTTCACAGGAGATGGTTAAATGGAAAGCATGTGGAGAACAGAGAAAGGTTGGAGGAGGAGGAGGAAGAATGGAGGGAACAAGTAGGAGAATAAGGGATAAGAAAGTTGTGAAGACAGGTTGGGTACAGTGTGGGTCAGAAGGCGAGCAACCTTCAAAGACAAGACTAAGAATTCTGAACTTAATGCAATCATGGAAGCCTGGGTTTGGATTGAAGGACCACAGTGACAAGGTCGAAGCAACCATGCAGAAACTTTACGGCAGTTGACTGAATGAGCTGGAACCTCTTTAGAGCAGAGAGGGAGACCAAGATACAGGGAATCATAGTAATCCAAGTGAGAAATGACAAGTGCAAGAAGGATATGTAAACAGAGAGAGAGAGGAAGGGGCGGCCATCATAGATGCCATGATTACAAAAAAAAACAACCCCAGACCAAACAACTGAGCTAACGAGTAGTTTGAATGCAAGCTTACAATCAATGGTGACACCTAGAATCTTGACTGAAGAGAAGAGTTTTTTAGGGTGGGACAGATTGAAGTAATCAGGAAGCCGAATGGCTTCACACTTAAAGGCATTAGAAAAAAGACAGTGGTCGTGGAGACACTGAGAGACATAGGAGAGGCAGGTGTTGAGAGAGAGACAGAGTAGAGGTTGTTCGGGACACAAGAGAATTTAAATATTGTCTGCACAACAAAACGGTGTACAGTTTTACTCTTGCACGATAGTGAGAAGTGGAGCAAGAAAAATGTTGAAAAGTATAGGAACGAGGACAGAACCTTGTGGAAAACCTGATAGCAACAAGGAAGATAGAGGAATGGAGGTTATTGTGGGCAAGCTGGAAGGAATGGGAAGAGAGGTATTTTCTGTGTCCCTTCAGGGCTCATAATCACAGTTTTTGTACCTGGGGCCATTAAGGGTTAAGTGACTTGCCCAGAGTCACAAGGAGCTGCAGTGGGAATAGAACCCGGCTCCCCTGGTTCGCAGCCCACTGCACTAACCACTAGGCTACTCCTTCACTAAACAAAAGAAATCTACCTCATGCACATTCATTGTAGTAATCTTCAAAAGTCAAAGCTAAGTGTGGCTCCAGGAGAGGGGTTGAGAAGCCCCATCATAAACTGTGTTGTTTAGGATGTGCTCCGTGAATTGAAGTGTTCCATCCATTTTCCAGGAAAGTCTCAAGCAGAATGGTTTCACAAACAATTCAGATAAAAGCAATTTTTTAATCCAGTAGTAGGAGTTAACCAGGTTTGATTTTAACAAAATGAAACCTGATTAACTCCTACTACTGGGTTAAAAAATTGCTTTTATCTGAATTTAGAAGTAAATCTTCAAGTGACTCTAAACACATCGAAGCTTACATAACTGTGTAACAGCTTTCAACATATTTCTGGATATCTGGAAATACAGCTTTAGATGTTACTCTGTGATCTCTTTAAATTTAAATATACGAGGAAGTACTATTGTGTAAGACAGTAAAGGAATGGCTACCTGTGAAGTATAGATAACACTAGACAAACATTCAGCAAAAAAATTGAAGCAAACCTACTGGTACAGAGCTGAATGAGGCTTAACTAACCCAAAATGTTAGAAGTCTGTGGTATTGGTTTGAAAACTTTTTCATTCTGTTTATAGTGGAGAAAAAGACCTCAGTAGTCACAGCGTGGCGATAGAACAGTAAATGCACTTAATGCCCGCATTTCATTGACTCCGTTATTATCACTGGTCATAAAAAACTCCACTTGTGTGTACAAATGTGGGCTGAGAATAAAATGAACTAAAGCACGTCAAAGATGGTCAGAATTGTGATGCTAACAATTGCTTAAACAAATAATGTTACTTACCTTGTGCAATTTTGCCCAACGGGGCTCTCCGTTTCACTCTGCAATATAGCTTCCTCAGGGGGCCAAGTAACCCATGGCAAATCACAATGCCTTGCAGCGCCATAGAAATGCTAAATAGTAGTAGTAGTAGTAGTGTCCTCTACTCATGTGACACTTTCACTACCGGTGTCACATGAGTAAAGGACGCCATTGCTTAAGGCATCGTGATTTGCCATGGGTTACTTGGCCCCCTTAAGAAGCTATATTGCAGAGTGAAACGGAGAGCCCCGTTGGGCAAAATTGCATAAGGTAAGTAAACAGAATTAAAAATGTTTTCAAACCGATACCACAGACTTCTAACATTTTGGGTTAGTTAAGCCTCATTCAGCTCTGTACCAGTAGATTTACCTGTGAAGTATCACATTCAGATTCAAAAGTATTTAAACGACACAGCCCTTTATATTTAAGAAACTGGTTAATATGCCCATTTTGGCCGGAGATTTCTTAAAAATCCCTTCTGAATCACAGTTTACAAGCACTAAAAAATAGCTTTCTCTCCTTCTGCTCTCGAGTTACAGAACTCTTTGCCCAACTAAATCTAGCTTATAAAGAGACTTTTTTTTCCAGAAACTTGCCAGTTTATTCAGTTTTTAATTAAAAACCTTTTAACTGCAAAGGTCTGCTTATATAGGGTTACCATTCGTCCGGATTTCCCCGGACATGTCCTCTTTTTGAGGGCATGTCCGGGGCGTCCGGCGGATTTTGCCCGCACGCACGTTTGTCCGGATTTCTGGACAAACGTGGGCGCGGGCGGGTGTGCGTGCATGAATGCGGGCGGGCGATCAGCGCCGTGGGTCTGGTCTCGTCTCCCCTTCCCTACCATGTTTCCTGGTGGTCTAGTGACGTCTCTTCGGGGCAGGAAAGAGCCCCCTCTTTCCTGCCCGGAGCGCTGCCTCCCTTGTCCATAATCCTTCTCGGTCTCGGCTGGGGATTCAAAATGGCTGCCGAGAGTTGAAGTCTCACGAGGCCGCTTCAACTCTCGGCGGCCATTTTGAATCCCCAGCCGAGACCGAGGAGGATGCAGGCAAGGGCAGGCAGCGCTCCAGGCAGGAAAGAGGGGGCTGTTTCCTGCCCCGAAGACGTCACTAGACCACCAGGGCTAGATAGTGAGGGAGGGGGTATGTGACGGGGGGGGGGGGGGGAGGGGACTATGTGACGGGGAGGGGAATAGGGGGCAGAACGAGGACCCGAAAGGGGTGTGGCAGGGGCGAGGTATGGGCGTGACGTGTCCTCTTTTTCAGAGGACACAAAATGGTAACCCTATGCTTATATAACACTGAATCAGACCAAAGGTCTATCTAGCCCAGTAACCTGCTTCAAACAGTGGCCAAGTCAGGTCATAAGTACCTGGAACAATCCCTAGAAATAGCAAGATTCCATGCTACTGATCATCTGGGATAAGCAGTAGCCTTCCCTGGATCTACCATAAGCACAGTTTATAGATTTTACCTCCAGGAATTTATTCAAACTGTTTTTAAACAGTTAACTGTGTTAACTGCTTTTACCACATCCATCAGCAATGAGTTCTAGAGCTCAACTGGGTTGAATGAAAATATATTTTCGCCTCTTTGTTTTAAAAAGTATTACTATGTAATTTCATGCATGTCCCCTAGTCTTTATATTATTTAAAAGCATAAACCAGCAGTTCCCAAACTGTGCACCACCAGTTGAAATTTGGTGTAAACCCGGTATTCTATAAGATTAAATATTTGGACTGTCCCTGACCCACTCATGACTTTCCAGTGGCCACATCTCCTTTTGGCTTGCGCATGAGATACTTTGGGCATACAGCGTTATAGAATAACGCATAGGCAGATGCATGCGTAAATCCAAATTAGTGCCAATTAACTCCAACATCAATAATTGGTTGTTAGTACCCAATTGACTAATTAGTTTATGTGCTGAGCGCCCTATATAGAATCCGGGGGTTGATGAATGCAGCTGACAGTCATTTGAGCAGTGAGAAGCATTAGCTGCCGGGCACCACCCACGCTTTCCTGCAACATTAGGAGCCGTTATGAAGTACAGGCCCAAACAAAACCAACAGCTGTAATCACAAAACAAAAATTACCTGCATCCAAGGCTCAGCTAAGTCTTTGTAGGAAGAAGGAATTTGCTGGACTCCATAGTGAGTTAGGTTTAAATTATTCTCTTGGGCTCTCCTTGGAGATTCTGAGGCTGATTGTTGCAGGTTTTGCTGCTGCACAGACCGAACAGCAGCAGAAGAATCAGCATCTGTCAAGTCATGACTGCCAATATCATAAAATGATTGTTAAAATTAAGACTTGCATCCATTTAAAATGGTATTTTAAATCATGTTAATTATTTTACACATTCTTTACACTTAAATACACACACACAAATATCAACTAGCTAACAATCAAATTGAATTCATACCTGTGAAAATCATGGGATCTCCATTTTGATCTACAAAGAGGACAGATGAGAGGCTCTTTGTTTCTTCGACATTCTTCTGCCCCTTGAATAGAACAAAATAATCAGCCCATAAAGTAAAAAAAATAAAATTGAACACAAATGATTAGCATAAAACATTTTCAAACAATTTCTTAATTCTAAATACATCTCCGATGAGAATCATACTCTACTACTCCACAGAGAACATAAGGTACACACAGTAGCAACGAGAGCTTCTTTATTTCAACTCACTAGTATATCCCAACCTTGATTCACATAAGAGGGTATGTCACTGGCCTGCTTACTCCCAAAGACAAGTTTGCATTACATGGTAGCGTTTTCCATAAGGATATGTGAAGGCATATTTTCAAAGCACTTAGGAAAGGCTAACTTACTCAATTTACTTAAATCGCCAATTCATTTCAGGATAACAGTATTTTTTGAATGCATACTAAATGATAGCAGGTAAAGAGCAATGGCCCCCAATCAGTCTGTCCAGTTCTTCTCTCTGATTTTCTATTATTTTGGGTCAATGAGCAAATAAATTCCGCTACTTAAACACCAGTTACTATCCTCCACCATATATGTATATTACCTAATATCCCAAACATATGCCCTCCACTGCTATATTTATCCCAAGAATGCTTACTGACATTACTGTTATAACATGAAGGTTATCAGCCCAGGTATCTTGGAAGCCTGATGCCACTATACCACTGCTGCCTGGGTTACTCTAGCCTTCTTAAAAGCCTAATGAAGTTATAAATACAACAGGAAGAGTGTGGTGGATATTTCCTTCCTTCTTGGTTTGAAAGTTTTACAGAAACACAGAAAAATGAAGGCAGGCAGATAAAGACCATATGGCCTATCCATTCTGCCCACCCATGCCATCTACTCTCCCATGCACTCCCTTAGAGATCTATGTACTTGTCCCAAGCTTTCTTGAATTCAGATACAGTTTTTTGTCTCCACTAGGAGGCCGTTCCACTAATTCAGTACTTCACAGAAAGGGTGGTCTTTCCTCAGGTTACTTCTGAATCTATCACCTTTATCCTATGCCCCCTCATTCCAAAGCTTTTTTTCAATTGAAAGAGACTCACCTCCTGTGCATTTATGCCATGTAAGTATTTAAACATCTCTATCATATTTCCCCTCTCCTGCTTTTGTTCCAAAGTATACATAATTGAGATCTTTAAGTCTGTTCCCATACGCTATATGATGAAGACCACTGACAGTAGCCGTCGTCTGGACCGACTCCATCCTGTTTATATCCTATTGTACTCTAAATGAGGTCACCAACAGAGATTTATACAAGGCCATCATTGCCTCATTCTCCTACTGGGCATTTCTCTCCCTATGCACCCAAGTATCCTTCTAGCTTTTGCTGTCGCCTCTACCTGTTTGGCCACCTTAAGATCATTGTAGGAGCAACAGGCACTATATGTGACACTACATGCCACTATATAACAAAGTTATATAGGATTATAATGCATGGCACCTTCTAGCATGATCAACCTGACTTTACATATACAGACTCTGGCTAACTTCATCTTTCACTGACAAGGCCTATTGGTCATCAGGCTGCAGACTTACAAGGACATTGCAAAACATTACTAAGGCTGTTGGTGGACAAGGAGAACAACCACCACATTACTTCACCACCAGTGGAATTCACAAAATTGTGGTTCCAGACTTTTAAGGCTTGTTTTCACCCAAGCACAATGTTCACTGAAACAATGAGCTCAAGGTTAAGTTGCCCTCCAGCATGCCATGAGGTGGGACAATAATGGAATTCCCTGAGTCCCAATGTGTAGAACAGATGAGAATGAGGGGATAAACATCTAGGACCTGTGTCTCAACAAGGCCAAGACTGACATCACTGCACTAGCTGAAACTTGTGCATTCTCTATAAAAAGGGCATTCCATCTGAAGTGCTGCCCTGCTCTGTTGTCTGACTGACCTGTATGAGGAACACTCTGCTATCTGCTGGATGCTTGGCTTCATCAACAATCAGGTTGTATAGCTGCCATATAATTGCTATATAGTACTAGGTTAGTGGGCTGTATTAGTAAGCCTAGCTTAAGGATTTATGTGTGTTTACTCTGAGCTGTTTCTATGATACGACCATCTGCGTCATTATTCTTGCATCTTTCACTGTTCTTGCTACTCCTCTAAATAAATAAGCAATCTATTTTTATAATATCCTTGGGTGTGGAATTAGTTCTGTTATTATTTGGGCATTATGAATTTGGGTCTACAGGTAACTTTCCAGACACTACACTGTCTAATACCAAAACCTGGCGGCGTCACGTTTTTTTGTAATCTATACTACGTGTCACGCTCCCAATTACTCCCCAAAACAAATGTAACCGTGTATGCCTCACAATCATCATATATTATCACACCCAAATCCTGCTCCTCCTTCATGGCCCAAAGTTTTTCACCCCCTAAACGGTACCATTCCCTCAGGTATTTTCAACCCAAATGAATGACCCTGCATGTCTCAGCATTACATCTTAGCTGCCGAATTCCAGACCACTGTCAAGCTTCACTAGGTCCTTCCTCATGTTATCCACACTATCAGGGGTGTTTACCCTATTGCATATTTTGGTATCATCTGTAGAGACTGATGTAGAATGGTACAAACCTGTTTTGGTCAGTGGAAAATAGGCCCCTCCCTCTCCCTAACTTTGAGCCTCACATCTGTTTTTCTTATCTGACAAGCCTAGGTTTACACTGCTTTGTCTCTGAATCCCCCTGCCACAGTCAGAGACATTCACCTGCCCCCTGATGGTCAGCAGTGGGTTGAGATCCTGGGGAACCAGGTTCAATTCCCTCTGCAGCTCCATGTGACCCTGGGCAAGTCATTTAACTCTCCACTGCCCCAGGTACAACAGTACTACAATGTACTACTTAGACCGAGCCCACTAGAGACAGATCCAGTACCTATAAATGAAACTGCTTAGGTCTAAGTAGTATATAAGTGCTTAAATGAATGAATGAATGTATATATGTGCATGTTCTGATTGGTCATCAGAGCAGGACTAGAACTGCACTATGCACTGGTATTTTTTTTAGAGGAACTTTTTGTGGGGTTTTTTTCGTCTTCTTTTCTTTGGCTTTTTGCTCTGATATTTTATCTCTGTGCACTGTGGAGTCAGCCGCAAGTCTCTACAGGCCAGATCCTTCATGATGACTGCCATGAATACTGTTCATCTGTAACCAGAAGCTGTGTGAGCAGATTATTTAGCTGGCATCATATAAAATGTATCTATTATATCCTATTTCCTAGGTGAATATGCGAGTTTGTAGTCTATGCACATTTGCCATCCGAAAATACAAAAGAACTCACAAGGTACAATCTAGATCACAGGCAAACTATACCAGACAATCCTTCAGCAATATCGATTACAAAAACGTTAAGAACCAGCCCAAGAACTGAACCTTGCGGCATGCCACTGGTAACACCCCTTTCCCTCAGAGTGAGCTCAATTTACCACTACCCTGTCGCCTTCCACTTATCCAGTTCCTAATCCCAGTCAGTCACTTTAGACCCATACTAAGGACACTCAATTTATTTATTAGTTATCTTTGTGAAACCATGTCAAAAGCTTTGCTAAAATCTAAATGCATCATATCTAGCACTCTCTCTTGATCCAATTCTGGTCACCCAGCAATGCTCAAGCTGCTGCCTCAAAAGATTTTGTCTGTTTTTCTCTTCCTAGCCTTTACTACCACACTCTGTCCAAAGCATGTTAAAATTGTGTCACAACTGCCACTACACCTGCTGTTACCTGATGACACTACACAGAGACAAATATTAATAAAGAAAATATTCTAGAAAGATGAAGGTGTTTTTAAGGTAAATCTTTTTGTTTTCTCTTTTTACCTAAAACAGTGCCCCGACCCCAACTTATCTGTTGGGGAATTCCAGCCAGTTAAGTTTTCAGATATACAAATTTTTCTCATGCATACTTAGTGTGGATATAAATAAGAACAAGCATGCAAATTTCTCTAATTCATAATCACTGAGGAGACCCTGAGAATTTGATTGGCTAGGAGTCCCCATAGATATGTTTGGGAACCACTCTCAAATCTAGTATTTGCTGCTGTTCAAAGCTGCTTTAAGTCTGGGTCAGAAGACCTACTGCAGCGGAGTTCTTACTTACTTTAGAAGTTATTTTGCCATGTTTTAGAAAATTTTCACATTTACCAAAAACACAGCTTGATACAACCTTTTTTTTTTTTTACCCCATCATGTAAGTTCTAACAATTTAACAACCTCCCTCTACTTTTGATCACTGGTTAAAGATGCCCAACTTTCCCCAGCATGGAATGCAGTTCTTGCCTTTTACAAGTTACTTAGGTCTATTCTATACAATATTCGGTTTCATATCTGATCCTAAATCTAAGCTTAACATTCTCGTATAATCTAAGTCAGAGATGCATTCTATACACTTTTTGGAAATACTCATAAGAAACACGTGATCTTTTTAGAAATCTGTGTCTTTCTTGAGCAAAATTCAGACTGAAATTAGGATATGTATATTTTTAATATCCAAAGTCACAAAGTATCTAAGAGAAATAAATGGCCATGTCCAATGGCTAGATATTGATTCAAACATCTCTTCAGGCCTACTTCATCTAAAGGATATCTAGATGACAACCTTTTAGAGTAAGTGGTAAGTAACTAATCTTCGTAACTCAATCTCTAAAGATAACTCCACTATTGACACCTTCCTTGACGTACTGGACCCTGGAACTGATGAAACACCTGCTGACCGTTACTGGACTAATGTTACCCCCTTACTACTGAAGAAGTCATCATAACCATATCAAAACTCTCTATATCACAATGCCACCTTGACCCCTGCCCCAACTACCTTCTGAAAAGCGCCCCTTCATGCTTTATCTCCGATCTCACCTCCCACTTAAACTTTTTACTTCAAAAAGGCTCTTTCCCCACCAAGCACGGTAGCGTATTACTAACACCTATCCCAAAGAATACAAAGAAACCTGTGAATGACGTTACCAACTACCGACCAATTGCATCCATACCTCTAATCACCAAATTATTGGAAAACAGACTGACCTCACAACTTAATGAATATATTCAGAAATTCTCCATCCTCCACGAGTCCCAGTCGGGCTTCCGACCTGCCCACAAGCACTGAAACGGTTCTTCTAACCTTAATATCTAAATTCAAACTTGAAATAGCAAACGGATACAACATCATCCTCTTACAATTTGACTTATCCAGCGCTTCTGACATGGTTGACCATTCAATCCTTACCAAACTCTTGGACAAACTTGGGATTGGTGGAAACATTATCAACTGGATTAATAACTTCATTACTACCAGATCCTATCAAGTCAAAGGAGCTACAAATCTATCATCCCCATGGTCATAAGAATGTGGAGTACCAAAGGGATCTCCACTCTCCCCAATACTTTTCAACCTTATGATGATCCCCTTGGCCAGAATACTAACCAAACATGGTCTAAATCCTTTCATTTACGCCGATGACGTCACCATATATATCCCCTTTAAATTCAATTTATCTGAAATCCACGACAAAATCAATACTGCCATTACCACTCTAACCTCCTGGGCTAATGCTTTTAAAATGAAATTAAATAAAGAAAAAATGCAGTGCCTGATTCTCTCTTCCCAATACTCCCCTTATCTCCCGACTACTCTCAACACCCCTGATGTCAAACTCCCCATATCTGACAACTTAAAGATACTGGGAGTAACGATAGACAGCCATTTATCTTTTGATAACCACGCTAAGCTCACCACGAAGAAAATGTTTAATATGATGTGGACACTGAAACGAGTAAAGCCTTATCTCCCACTCAACACTTTCCGGAACCTGATACAGTCTACTGTTATTACCCACGCCGACTACTGCAACAGTGTCTTTTTAGGATGCAAAACCCAAATACTGAAGAGACTCCAAACTGCCCAAAACACGGCTGCCAGACTTATTTTTGGCAAATCAAAATTTGAAAGTGCATCACCTCTTCGAGCAAAGCTTCACTGGCTCCCCATCAAAGAAAGAATAAATTTTAAGATCAACACAATGACCCACAAGATCATCCACGGCGAATCCCCTGGCTACATGAATGAATTGATCGACCTCCCTGCTAGAAACAGATCTATTTCTTCACGAACTTATCTTAACCTACACCTTCCTAATTGTAGAGGAATTAAGTACAAGACCTACTACACATCCAGTTTCTCCTTTTTGGGATGCCAGCTTTGGAACGCTATACCCAGACCAATCCGATTAATAAACGACTTCTTGCCCTTTAGAAAAATGCTGAAAACTCATCTCTTTAAGCAAGCCTACCCAAATGCCCCAATCTAATCTCACCAATTTCCACCCCCGATTCTGTTCTGACTTAAATACCAACCTCCCATCCTTCTCTTTCCATCTCTCCTTAATTTTATCCCTCCTTACCCTTTCTCCCAAATTACACTATCCTATCCTGTCTACCCTCTTTTATCCTAGTCATATATTATCTAGCTCAACTTATCATACACTACTAAGCCCAACTTTACATTGTTCTACTACTGTTTTATTAAAATTCTATTAACTTTGTATTTCAAATTACTATGTAAGCCGCATTGAGCCTGCATTGTGTGGGAAAGCGCGGGGTACAAATGTAATAATAATAATTTACTGGTAGCTTAGTCACTGGCTCCAAATCACATTACAACTCTGAATGTGACCAAAAAAAAAAAAAAAAGCCAGAAATGCTTCACAAGATGATCCAGCAAATATAATCAAAAACAACCCTCCAGAATTTGTATACATAAAGCCCTTTTCTTTTCAGTTTTGTCAGACTGGAGCCATAGTAATCCTGTAATTTACTGTAAATAAAAAATATTGAAAACAAAGTTGCCACAGGATTGACCAACTAGAATCCGTAGGCCCAATATTCAGGAGGCAGCGATAAGCATTTTGCTGACTGCCTCTGGTATTATCCACGGAAATTCAATGCCGGGCCATATCCGGGCTCCAGCACTGAATTTCTGGGTGTACGAAGCCACCAAAAACATAGCCAGTTGAGTGCAATATTTGGCACTTACATAAGTAAGTCCTATTTATGCAGTTATCATGGCTAGTTTAAGTTCTGAATATCAGCACTTAACCGGCCAAGTGCTGACTCCATCTCTGAAATGCCCCCAAAATAGTAGGATTCAAGTTAGATGCTAACCAGACATTTTCAGCAGTGCTATCCAATTAAGTGTTGCTGAATATGATCGGTTAGCCCCAAACAAGCAATTTAACTGGTCAGGAGCCATTTCTGACCGGTTAAATTGGTTTGAAAATTGACTCCCAAGATACTAACTTCAGCAGGATACTGAAAATACCACAGTCAGTACTACTGTAGCTCAAGCCACATAAAATATAATATTAAAAAGCTCAATCTTCACTACTCTTACTCCACACCTACTCATGCTTTGAATTGTAGCAAAACAAAGTTCAGAAATCAGAGTAGGGCTTACACACTGACAACATACTCCTAAAGCAAAAAACGTAAAATATATGTATATTTGATAAACTTCATAAAAACACCACTTCCCCTTGCCTGCCTCGGATCCTCCATTCTGTATGTATATTTCTTCGATACTGATGACTCCTCATATGCATAAAATTTATTGTATCATATTTATGTTTTATTGGAAACTACCTAGAACTATTACAGATTGGCACTTTTTTGGGGAGGTGGCGTGTATTTTTCGGAGGGGGAATATACCCAGCAATGACACCTGCAGCGCAAAAATATTACATTTTGTAGTCTAAAATAACTCCAGGAAATAAACATCTACATTTATGATTTATAAACATCTAAGAACAGAAGCTACCTATCAAAAAAAAGAATAAAAAAAAAAGGAAAAGCTAGTAAATGACTTACAGATTGACATGCAGTGATGGTGTAGTTTGTTTCTGCAACCATCTTCACAAACAGTCAGGCTTTCCTCATCCAGCATGCCCAATAAGCAAATAGGGCACATCTGTTCTTCTTCATCCTTCATGCTATAAATGACAGTAGAAAAAAATAAAGAAATGTTATCAATATATATTAATGCAACTGACCTATTGCCAATCATTACTATAATTTACATATAGAAACATGCTTCCTCAATACCCTGAATATGAGCAGTAATTCTCAACCCACATCTCAGGACACACTCAGTCTGGTTAGATTTGCATAATGAATATGCATGAAATGGAGGCACTGCATGTTAATCTCTCTCATGCATATTCATTGTAGGTAGATTGAAAACACAACTGGTTGAAAGTCCCTTAAGGACTGAGTTGAGAACCACTGGATTAGGATACAAGTCTGTCACAACTGAGCCCTAAATTGTGGAGTTAACAGAATGAACTACTTATACTGAACATATACATGAACGAAAACCAACCATGGCACCCATTTTATCAGTGCTTCTCAAACATTTATCCACTATATCTCAATTTTAACCCCAGATGATGACGATGATGATGAGAACAAAACAGACATCCCCTCCCCTCCTCTCTCATTCAAGTAGGAGGGTAGGAGCAGTGGTATCACAAGTAGTAGTCAGCACAGGGCCCTGTGTTATCAAATCATTGTGTGCTCACCCCCAGTACTTCACATGGGTTTCCAGTTTAACAGGAAGTTTACACAGGATGAGGAGACAGAGCCTGTGAATTTTCACAGGCCCTATACTGACTGCCTACTGTGCTTAGGTCACAGCAGAGGTCCAGAGGGCAAGAGAGCATTCTTTTCGCAACTCCATCTGGGATCTGGACCAACAATTTGAGAACCACTGTGCTAAAAAAAAAAAAAAAACTCTAGCATAACTTCATTAAAAAAAAAAAAAAAAAAAAAAACCTGTCCCTCAATCCTGAAGCCTAATGAGTACAAGTTATACATGTGAAAGTCAAAAATAAAGGGTATAGAAAATACAAAGAGCACTTTTAAATATGACTTGTTTGAATAAAACTATTATTAATCTGGGGATAAAAGGTTTAATGGATGTAAAATAATATGTGAAATACTGAATAGCTAAAAATATGAGACTACCAACTGTACTCATCAGTAAAAAGGAGTGGATGAGTAACCTAGTGGTTAGAGAGAAAGCAAAAAACTAGGAAGGCCGTACTCACAGCCTGATGACACTCCCTGTACCTTTGGCATGTAATTCATCCTCTTTGCCTCAAACAAACTTCCATTATAAGCCATCTAGGGCTACTAATGAAAAGGTGTGAGCTAAATTCATATAAAGAATAAAGGCTAAAATGGGTGGAGAGAATAATTGAAAAGAAAGCAAACTTAAGCATCAGGCACACTAGAGAGACTTTCAGTGAGAGATGAAGTAGGAAGAAGTGGTAGAGCATGGCCCGCAAAATATTTGTCAGATGATGTAATTGTCCACAACACTGCTTAACACAATGCAGTGGGAGAGATACATGTCAGTGAAAAGCAAAGTGTGACAGCAGCCTCCACTAGATTTTAGACAGCATGTTTTGGAGAATACTGTTTCAAGACCCTTATAGGACACTAAATAAAATACAGAATTAATGGTAAGGAGTGTGTGTATGGGTTTATACATGCTTACTCTGTTATTTACAATTGTTTTTGTAATTTTAGATTTATACTGGGGGGTGGGGGTGAAGTCAAGATGGTGCTGAAGGCAGATGCGAGTTGCTGAGCTCTGCTTCTTGCTTGCGAGTTCAGCAATGGTTAAACACAAGAGAAAAACACAGACCTACTTGTCCGAGTCCGGAGGGTTTTGTGACTCTGGCTCAGCAGAAGATCTCAAGTCTGCGGTTCCCGCAGCCAGCGTTAAAACTCGGGCAGAGGTGCCCCAGGAAGGAGGCATGGTACAACATGACCGTGAGTCCCGAATGCCACAAGACTCCTCTACAACCCGGAATTGGAAATACAACATCGATGCAGGAGAAGCCAGTGGATGCCGATGCTACTGCCATGGTTTGACCCGACTGGGCTGCGGCATTCCCAGTTGACACGGAGTGTGAGCCTAGTTCCCCTGGTGAGGGGGAGTTGAATATGGAGCTGGAACAATGCAAGGCAGCTTGCTTATTAGACCCCCCCCCCCATTCTTTTACTACAGTTACTAGCAGTGTGGGGAGGAGAGGAGTAGAGAAGATCACACTAGAGGAGATTTGGGACACTACTGGGAAATTGGGGTCTTGCTTAATAGATTTGAACAATTTCAACGAGGGAGACAATCTGCAGACCCAGGTCCAAATGCACAAAACCTAACGAGCCAGCAACGTGGTTTTTACACCAGTTCTAGCCAGTTTAGCGAACAAGGAATACAACGAGACATGCAAAAAAGTGTTCTTCAAGCTCTTTTCCTGACACGGTAGCAGCTAACGAAAATTGTATGCAAAGTTATTATAATTACTATACAAATGTGCATGCAAAGTGATGCACAGCCGTTTTCAGAGCGATGCACAGAAGCAGCACCCTACATTTACTATGGAAAATTTAACGAGAGGTCTGGAGCTATCAGTCCTGACATTTCTTCATTGTTGCAAGGGTCCTCTGCCACTCCTGCAGGAGAAGGACCTGCAGGCTGGGACAGGAAGATTGCTGACCGCCAAAGGGGGGGGGGGGGGGGGGGGAAGGACATGCAAGTGCCCCAGGAAAGCAATTTAAAAAGGGCTGGAAGTGTGAGAGAACCGGCAACAAGGATTAGGAATTCCCCTGCAGCTTGTGCAGCGGATCAGGGAGCTGGCAGCTGACAGCTCCCCCACCCCCGTGCTCTGCTGCGAACCCGCCCCTCTCCCTCTCTTGCATGGCTCTGCCTCTTATAGAAAGTGCCCTTTTTTTTTTTTTGGCTCATTCTTCCCTAACCTCTTAAGCAATTAGCAAAGTCCTTGCTCCTCTTCAAGCGTCATCAGGTAAGAAGACAGCCCATCTTCTAGCTTTCTTGGGTGGGTGTAACAATTTTAACCACTCAGCTTTTATCGTTTGCGTCTAAGAACAGGTGATGGAGTGAACTTTCTTAGCAAATACATTTATTTTACAGATTTTTGGCTCTGGCACCGAACTGTTTCCTTTGGAACTTGATGCTTGTGCTTGCAAAAACAAAAGAAAATAGATAAAAGGCTCTCTCTCTACTGCTTTCATACACGTGCGGGTATGAAAGCCATTTGCGGCACGCGCAGAGTAGCCACGCTTAGTGATTGGCTGCTCTGCGCATGCTCAGCTGACCGACTGGCTTCCCCCCTACTGCATGCAAATGAGTCTGTTCGCAAAAACAGCGACCAGCTCATTTGCATGCAATTTGCTTTGGGAATCCCTCTATTTCCAAATCGGTTATTTTTACCAAGGTGGAAATACAGACCGATTCTTTACGAGGACCTCTGTGCATTCTAGGTCACAAGTAACTCGGCATGATGAACGTTTGGTTCAGTATGAGAAACAGGTTTTGGTATTTGAAAAGGATTTTAAAAATTTGAAAGATCATCACAGGTTGTTAATTAAAGATCGAATGGTAACTCACCAGAAGCTGGAAACCTTGGAGAACTATAAGAGGAGCTTGAATTAGCGATTTATCAACTTTTCAAAATCTACAGTACACCAATCGATATGCTTAAAAAGTATATTATGGAGGTTTTGCAAGTGCTTAAGCAGTGGTACGCAAACCTGGTCCTGGAGGCACCCCAGCCAGTCATGTTTTCAGGATACCCACAATGAATATTCATTAAGAGAGATTTTCATGCAGTGGGGTCAGTGTATGCAAATTTCTCTCATGAATATTCATTGTGGATAGTGTGAAAACCTGACTGACTGGGGTGCCTCCAGGACCAGGTTTGGGAATACTGGCCTAAGGAGTCTTTACTACCAGCAACCCATATGTACTATGTAGACCGATGAGGAAATCCCCCGACTGAAGCAAGAAAAGACAAACCATCAGATAGCTTTGACCTATCCGGATTTCTGGAGGGGTCTAGTCCTGTGGTGACTAAAGCTACTTTGATTGTTCATTTGCCTTGGAGCCAGATAGAAATTGGCTCCTCAGACTGTGTTTTTGTTATAAACATGTTGAATTTCTGGGCCACAAGATGCAAATATTTCCTGACCTTTGCAGGGCCACTCAGCTCAGAAGAAATGCATTTTTGGCTTTTAATTGGAACTCTTGGCCCTGGGAGGGACATTTTTCCTTCAATTTCCACGTAAATATTTTATTAAATTAGATTCTAAGAATTATGTTTTTCTTGGCCCATGACATCTGTAACGGCAGGTCTTAAATGGGTAGTGAGTACTGTTAATGAGAAGTTTCCTATGATTTCTTCTAGGTACTACTTTAAAGAAGTCTCCAGTTAACTAGTATTTTTCTGTAATTCTTCCCTTTTCCTTTTTATTCTTTTTTAAGTTTCATAAGATTATAGTCCCTGTTATGATGAGCTTTTCTTCTTTGGAAAGGTTTTCTGTAATTTTACATTTGCCTGTAATGAGGATTTTTTTCAGATGTTAAGTGTTATCTTGATTTATAATTGTAAAATGCAAAAGCATAACATTTTTAAAAGATACTAGGTTATTGACGGAGGGCTCCTTTTACAAAGCAGTGCTACCAATTAAAAGCAGTGCTACCGATTAGTGTGTGCTATATGCGAAGAAGCCCACGGGAACTGAATGGGCTTCTTTGCATTTAGAACACCGATAATCAGTAGTGCCGCTTTGTAAAAGGAGCCCTTAGTTTCATTTGGATGATTTGTTTTAGTACTTTTTTTAATTAGTTCAGTTTGATTTTATATATAGGACCAGATATTCAAAGCAGGCAAGAGAGTCTCCTGCTTACTTAAATCATGGTTTGAAGGCCAGTCGCTGATATTCAGTGGCACATAACTGGGCAGTGCTGCTGAATATTGGCACTAACCAGCCTTTTTTAAAGTAGGCAACAGACAGGCATTCTGAAGATGGAGTTGGGGAGAAGCAAACAGCTATGCAGGTGCCAACAACACTCAGAGGTGTGAGCAAACCCAGAAAAATAAAAATACTCACTGCTGGTATCCACATAGCTAAGCAACCAAATAGGACCGCATAATAGCAGTCTTCTCTGGTCACTTAGCTATGCAGTGACTAGTGTTGAATGTTACCTGACACCTGCATAAGGTTTATATGGTTTACTAGAATTTGCTATATTGCCATGACTAACTGGCAGTTCTCGGTGGTTTACAATAATCCAAACATCAGAAAAGAAAAGGAACTACAAAACTGATAGGCAAGAGGATAGATCAAGCATTCAAAGGGTAAGAGGGAAAAAAAAGGAGGGGGAATGGAAAGCCAGTGTAAAGAAGAAAGGGATAAAATTGGATTAAATAGGAGGACAGGGAAGTGGACAGCAGCAGTTGGTCCCAACATTTCAGGCTGTGGTGAAAACCACTGCAAACAGCCAGGCCTTTAATCTTGATTTGAAATTCTTAAATGAAATTTCTGAACAGTATCTAGCAGGAGGGAGTTTCAGTGAGGGGCAGCAAAGAAAAAGGCACGATGATGAATAGATTCTAATTGAGCAAGTTTAGGGCCAGGTAAGACTACGCGGTGATCGTATACTGAGTGAAGGAGATAGGCTGGTGAGTACAAGATAGTGAGAGAGGGGCTGGTGGAAATGGGACAGTGAAAGAGGAGAGATAACGAGGGAGGCTGAGCCTGTGGCCCTTGAATGTAAAAATTATTAATTTAAAAAGTACGCGGTGATGGATCAGTAGCCCATGATACTTTTGTAGGGCGGCGACACGTGGTCATAACGATGGGCATAGCACAGCTTCCGAGTAGCTGCACCTCCTCCCTCCCAGCGAGATCAGACACCCCTTTACTCACCCATCTGCAGTCCACCCCAAAAGAAACCTACTTAGGCTCCCTGGTGGACAAGTGGGGTACTCAGGTAGGAGCAATCCCCACTTGCTCTTGCCCCTAGTGGATCCATAAGTAAAATGGCCATTGCAAGACTACCATTAGAGCTTGCAGAGACCATTTTACTGATGGAGCTGCTAGTGACAGTAGTAAGGACCCCTCCTCCCTAGGCACCCCACTGGACTACCAGGGAGCGAGGGGCTATAAGTGGGTAGAAGAATATGACAAATCCACTTATGTAGCGCTCCCAGCTGGCATTCATCGAGACTTGCATAAGTTTGGATGGCCAGCAGCAATCCAGTTAGACATGGATAGTCAATGCCTGTGCCCAGACATGGCCTGGCATTGGATATCCAGGTCTAACTTAGCTGACAATGGCCAGTGTTAAAAAACGCCGACTGCCACCAGCTGAATATTGACCAGACAGCTTTTAATGTGTGTTATGTATGCTGCCTGGAGCCCTGGTAAGGCAATTAATAGATGGACGTGCCTAGTATAAACAGCAGATCAAATGTGAAAGTCATCATGAATTCTTGTCATTCAAAACAGTGAATTCCAGACAAAAAGCATATTAGACAGAACTTTAAATTTCACAATTAGAGCATGGGATCTTCCAACACTTACTCTGTAAAAGTATACACAATCTCCAAAATAGTACACTACATGATTGTTGGGCCAGTCTCATCACATAATTTATTAAATGCCTGCTGGCAAATTTCAATGGTTCTCAGGCTTGGAGATCAGACATGGCCCACAAGGTGCTTACAACTGTTCGCTGATCAAACACACAGGGCAGGGAGCTGTAGATGACATAAACAGAGCAGCAGGGCAGGGCATATTGCAGCTGGTGGAAGCCACCCTGCTGGCTGAACAAGAGAGAAAAATAAACTGCTTAGAAGTATCCTGTCCTTGGTGCATCTGTGTTTAGAAGCGGCTGGCTTTGGTACAAAGATGAAGTACAGGCAGCAGTGCTTCAAGAAGGGCAAGAAAGAAGAATGTAAGGGAGGAGAGAGGAATTAGTGTTAAAATATACTAACACATCAGTTCAAAAAGCACTCAGCGTTACGTTTCTAAATAAAACCTATATAGTGCAACTATATGATCAAATGCAGTGATTCTCAACCCAGTCCTAGGATACTTAGCCAGTTAGGCTTTCAGATACCCAAAAGAATATGCATGAGACACATTTGCATACAATGGAGGTAGTTCATGCAAATTTATCTCTGAGAAACACCCCCCCCCCCCCGGTAGACTGCAGGAATAAAATCAAATTTATTCACCACATAAAACAATACATAAACTAAAAGCCTGACATGGCCATGTTTCACCTATCAAGACCTGCGTCAGGGGCTTGTAATAGTACCCAGACATGTTGTCTTAGAATATCACCGATTGAGTCAAACTCTTTCCTTCAAAGCAGTTATGTAGGTGATATTCTAAGACAACACCTCTGGATACTATTACAAGCTCCTGACTCAGCCCTTGATAGGGCGAAACATTGCCATGTCAGGTTTTTAATTATGTATTTATTGGTTATATGGTGAATAAAATGGACTTTGTGATTTTTAATCTACTGTTTTTTTTCTCCGTGCTGGATCTTATGGATTGGTTGCCTGTGTGTTTTCTTGCAAATTTATCTCATGCATAGTCACTGTGGCCATCCTGAAAACCTCACTGGCTAGGTGTGTCCCAAGGACTGGGTCAAGAACCTCTGGTTGAATGTGAAAATATTCATTTTCTTTTTAATTTTAAATGTGAATTTCATACAGCAGCAAGACTGAGATATAAGGTTTAATGTTTATGGATTCCTGATATACTCCACCTTTCTGTGGTACAATCAAAGCAGTTTACCTATTACATACAGGTACTTTCTCTGTCCCTAGTGGGCTTACAATCTAATCTTTTGTGCCTGGGGCAATGAAATGCTAAGTGATTTGCCCAAGATCTCAAAGAGCCACAGTGGGAATTGAACCCAGTTCCCAGCCCACTGTGTTAACCATTAGGCTACTCCTTCACTCCTCTGCTTGACCCTGTACAACAACACTTATGTTGCCCATCCTCTTTCTATACAATCTAACTTAGTGTTCTCAACCCAGTCCTCGAGATACACCTAGCCAGGCAGGTTTTCAGGATACCCACAATGAATATGATTGAGAGATTTGAATACAATCAAAGAAGTGCACGCAAATTTCTCATGCATATTCATTGTGGGTATCCTGAAAACCTGACTGCTTAGGTGTGTCCCGAAGCCTGGGTTGAGAACACCTGCTCTAACTAGAGACATAATGAAATTCTACAAACTATACTTTGATGGTAGCTTCCATGCATGCCATTATTGAAGATATGTAAAAAGACGTAACTTCCGCCATCTTCTTAAAGGTCTTAAATTTTCTCCAACACATACATGGATGCTCTGATTCAGACAGGCTTAATCTGAAAATAAATATTTAACCATACACCATAAAAATGTAAACTTATGCATATGTTATCCTGGATTGTTCTCCATTACAAAACTCTGTACTTAAAATTTTAATGTGCTCTGAACAACTTAACATTAACTTATGACCATAACTTTATCAGGATTCTCACTAACTTTGCTCTATATGTAAGCTTGTTTATCCATAATTTAACACATGGCCCAAAATCCGGGAGTTCCCACCAGTACACTTACCAACTGTTAAGTAAACAATGACTAAAACACTTGCTTTTTTTTCCCCTGTAAGTTCTTTAAAGGGTACTAACCTGTTTTCTGAGCTAGATGTTGAGGTACTAGATGATGACAATGTATGGGAATTTGACATGCGCGAAACAAACTTCTGGATGGTATTACGAGATGGAGCCTTGATCCTTGAGCTACGCCTACTGTGATATTTTTGAAATAAACTCTCAACCTAACATTGGAAGGAAAAAAAAGAGTAACAAATGCATTTGTACAGTAGATATTCCCAATTTGGATGAGGTTTTTGAAGCATAAAAAAGAAAAAAGTTATCAAAAATATTATTGACATGAGCCACCATCCACTACTAAGTAAGATGACTTAACATCCCTGTGGAATTTTATGTTCAAACTTTTTTTTTTTAATTAAAGAACAGTAATATTCCTCTACACAGAAAAACTGCAAAATACTATACAAAAATGACAAGAAGCCTGGACTCTTATAGCTCCCCACCAACATGCACATAAATATCGCTATCCCCCCTCCCCCCAACGAAACTCCAACCCCCCACCCTTAAACCCATACCCCATAAAGTCAAGAAACGTGCAAGAACAGTATTACAAAACAAAATTCCTAACATCAACCAGGGGAATATAAATGATTCAGGATCAAATTCCATGCAGCAGGGGATACTGACTGTAAGTAGGAATCCCAAATAGAGATATTTAGTTACTCGTTTTACAGATGCAGTTGCATCTCTGGCCTCCCACAGTGCCAGAGTATGGACGCGGGCTCACCAGGACCAGAAATATAGAGGCTCCAGGCTCACCCAGGAACATGCACTTTTTCCTCACCAAAATAAACTTTCTAAGGAGAGTCTGCCTGTCCTTACTCACCCCTTCCATTCCTCCTACCTGATCAAAAAAACCCAGATTCACAGTAAATTGGATTCTCCAGTGGAACAAGCTGCTTAAATGGGAAGTTACCCCAGATCAGAACTGTTGGATAAATGTGCAAGTCCACATAGCATGGTAAAAAGTATTGTTCTCCCTGTCGCAACGGACACAAGTTAGTCCCCCTGCCCTGCACAACTGTACCTGAATGAAACAGGCCCTATGGAGTACCCGAAACACACATTCCCTAAGATCAGCTCCCAGAGACAATTGAGGTACTTTACTAATGGTACCTTCCACATTCCATTCCAGGAGCGATCTCCATAGATCTGCCTCCCATCGTGTTTTAACCATCTCTTTTCCCCCTCCAAGGGTTGAGCTATTTTAAAAAGACCCAAAATAGTCAACCTGTTAGCCGCTACCATTTCAAAAAACAAAACTCAATTTTCCTCATAACTTATTTATTTTTATTTGGATTTTGCTCACACCATTTTCAGTAGTAGCTCAAGGTGAGTTACATTCAGATACATTGGATATTTCTCTGTCCCAGGAGGGCTCACAATCTAATTGTTTGTACCTGAGGCAATGGAGGGTTAAGTGACTTGCCCAAGATCACAAGGAGCAGCAGTGGGATTTGAACCAGCCACCTCTGGATGTCAAGACTGGTGCTAGAACCATTAGGTGACTCCTCCACTCCACTTAGATTTTAACCTATCGGAGTCTAAGGAGCTGACAGTGTTTTAGTTGACAAAAGGCAAATTGGTTCCCCCACTGCACCTCCCCCCTTTGATGAAAGGTCTCAAAAAGATATAATTTTCCCCTCCTTAGTCAGCACACTCTCCACAAAGCTGTATCCTTGGTTCTCCCAATGAACAAAGGTAAAGTTATCCATCCCTGGATGGAATAACAAATTACCCCTTAATGGCAATTGTTCTGTATCTGAGGGAGCACTTCCGAGCCAATGGATCAGCTTAAGCCAAGTATCCTTTAAGGGTCTAAACAGAATACTATTCCTCAACAAATTGGGTAGGAGGAAGTGAGGAACTTGTAAGAGAAATCAAACATTGCATGGGGCATAGAGAAACTACTCATAAGCAGTTGGAGTACAGTCTGTTCTATCCAATAGCCAGTTGCCTAAATGGCGCAAAAGACACGCATAGTTATACAACCTTCCACTTCACCAATTACCATAAAGATAGGGCAGGCAAAATTTCACCTTCTTCCCACTCCAACAGTATTTAGTCAGTAACTTTGCTACCTGTGAAAGATCTTTCCTAAGGAGGCAGATAGGCAGGACCAGCAGAACATAAAGCCACTGGGGAACACACACTACCAATCTATATAGGCTAATTCTACCAGACAAGGACAAGGGCAAAGTCATCCAGCCCTCCAACTGCCTTCTTGTCATGACTAAAAGATGACTCACACTAAGGGAACATAACAACCTGGTAGAGCATGGCAAAGTACCAGAAAGAATGTATGGCTCATTTCAATAGAAAGACTCCCCTCTAAGTCCGGAATACCTACTCCTCAGTGGCCAGGGCCTCAGAACTGGACAGATTCAATTTGAAACTAGCACAATCCCCATACTCTTGAAAAATGCCCAGCAGCTCTTCGAGAGAGCTCTGAGGATCAGTAAGAACCAATAGATCATCTGCAAAGGCTGCTATTTTAAAAATATTATCTCCCCCGGATTAGTGAGAATATCTCATATCAAAGGGTCCAGAAAATAATAAGGGGAATAGTGGACATCAGTGGCAGGTTCCCCTATTTATAGCAAAATCATCTGAACTTCTGCCATTATCCCACACTCTTGCATGAGGGGCCGAGTATAGTGTGTGTATCACTGCTACAAACTGACCCTCAAAACCATAATGTTGTAAGGTACCATACATAAACTCCAAATAACTATTAAATCTTTTTCAGCATCAAAAAACTGATTAAAAGTGAGGGGGTTTCAGTGCGTTCTCTGAATTCCAGGGAGCTCAAAATGTCTTAGTAATATATCTATCTTATTATCTTATTTATTACATTTGTACCCCGCGCTTTCCCACATACAGCAGGTTCAATGCGGCTTACATAGTAAATAGAATTACAAAGTATTGTTTATTTTTAATTCTTTATTTATATCTTTTTACATTTCACAATATAATGTAAATGGAAATATTCAGAAAATACTGAAAAAAAACCCAAAAGAATTTTTAAGGAAATAAAGTTCTCTATAAACTTTGTCCACTACTCAATGATCCAAGTACCAGGAAAAAAGAAAATATTAGTTAATTAATCAAAGAAACTTGAAGAACAGTTTATCCTGCTAGCCCACTTATAGCATTTCTCACTGGGTTGCACATTCAATGTTTAACAGCGCTTTCCTGTAAATCAATAAATTGTTGCAACTTTACAGGATCAAAGAATACGTAGTTATTAGCATTTAGGGATATCAAACATCTGCAAGGAAATTTGAATTGAAAAGTTGCTACTAAGTTGAGAGCTCTTGTCTTATAAGAGAAGAATTCTCTCCTTCTCTTTTGAGTATCCCTCGCTAAATCAGGGAAAATTTGTATCTTTGAACCCATAAAGTTTGCATTTGCATGACGAAAATAAGTCTTGAAAATATTATTACGATCTATCTCCAAAGCAAAGGTAGCAATTAAGGTAGTTCTTTCAGTCACAATTTCCAGGGATGACTCCAAGAATCCAGTCAAATCAAAGTCCGGTTGAGCTTGAGACTGTCCATCAGTCACTTTTTTAAATCCTGTAATGTACTGGGCTCTAGCAATGGGGGGAAACCCCTCTGCTGGAATTCCCAGGACTTCTCCAAAATATTTACGCAACATATCAAGAGCGGGAATTAGTGGAGATTTAGGAAAATGAATAAATCTCAAGTTGTTCCTACGACCTTGATTTTCAAGAAATTCTATTTTACGCTGTTGAGTCTCTCTCTCCCTGATCAGTGTGGCTGAAACGTTTTGCAATTTATTAATCTCAACTTCCAAGGTTGCTACCTTTTTTATATTATCTTGGACTTTTCCAGAAGTTTCTTGATAATTTTGTTTCAAGTCAATTACTTCTCCTTTCAGGGAGTTTAAGTTAGTTTGTAAAGCAGTGCTAATACCTTGATGGCGTCCCAGAGCGTTTCCAACGTTATCACAGCTGGTCTTCCTACACCTCGGGTTTCAGCAGGAGCTGGAGCTCGATCCACAGAAGAGATGTTGTCCTTCGTTGTTAATTTGGGCTGCATAGAGGCACTAACGGGCCCTCCTGGTTCAGACGACAGGGTTTGTATTCCACCAATCACCCCGTCGTTCTGAGCCTCCGTCAGCGACATACCTGCTCCTGGCCTCGGGGGAGCTGTGTTGGAGGGCTGGCTAAGCGATATGCCCTCAATGCTATGATCAGCTTCAGATGAAGCTGATCTCGCAGTCACAGGAAGCTGCTCTCCGAGTGTCCGAACTCCAAAAGACTCCAGCACGCACGGTTTGGCGTACAGCGGGACTTGAAGCTTGACTCAAGGAGGTAAGAGTTTTCGCCTTCCCCTTTCTCTTCCCCATGGTGTTCATTCGGGTTTCTGGCGTCTACCCCGCTAGGAGCTCAGGAAGTCCAAACACTCACACCGCTTCAGACGCCATCTTGGATCTCACCCAGTTCTCAGAATTACAAAGTATTGTAAGGAGAATATTACAAACTGTAATAAACATAGTAATAGTAAGGTTTTAAGAATATGTGAATTGAACATGAAAAGGTAAACAAGGTACGAGATGTAAAAGGAAAGAGATTGGGAGGGTATGGTATAGGGAAGATGAAGAAGAAAAGACTGGGGAATGAGTATAAGGTGTTTGGGAGACATGGTTTAAGGTATAATTATCTTCAGAGCAGGAGTTATGTGGGTGGGCCTATAAGATTAAGTTGGGTCATTAGGGTAAGCTTGCTTGAAGAGATGTGTCTTCAACATTTTCCTGAAGGGTAGATAGTCGTTAATTGTTTGGATGGATCTTGATAGAGCGTTCCAAAGCTGGCTGCACAAAAATGAGAAACTGGATGCATAGGAGGTTTTGTATTTAATTCCTTTGCAGTTGGGAAGGTGTAAATTGAGATAAGTACGTGAGGACATTGATCTGTTTCTGATTGGGAGGTCGATTAGGTCATTCATGTAGTTAGGGGATTCTCCATATATGATCTTATGAATCATTGTATGAACTTTGAAGTTTATTCTTTCTCTGATGGGGAGCCAATGAAGCTTCTCTCGAAGAGGTGATGCGCTTTCAAATCTTGATTTGCCAAAGATGAGTCTGGCTGCCGTGTTTTGGGCAGTCTGAAGTTTTCTCAGGATTTGGGTCTTACATCCTAAGAAAACACTGCTGCAATAGTCTACATGGGTAATAACTGTGGATTGTACCAGGTTCCGGAAAGTGCCCAAGGGAAGATATTTCACTCATTTCAGTATCTACATCATATTGAACATTTTTTTCGTGATGGACGTGGTTATCGAAAGATAAATGGCTATCGTTACTCCAAGGATTTTTAGGTTATCAGATATGGAGAGTTTAATGTCTGGGGTGCTGAGAATAGTCGGGAGGAGAGGAGAATATTGAGATGAAAGGACTAGGCACTGTGTTTTCTCTTTGTTTAATTTCATCTTAAAAGCGTTGGCTCAAGAGGTTAGGGTGGTCATACCAGTAGTTATTTTATCGGAGATTTCTGATTTGGATTTGAAGGGGATAAATATGGAGACGTCGTCAGTGTAGATGAAGGGATTAAGGCCTTGTTTGGCAAGTAACCTGGCCAGGGGAATCATCATAAGGTTGAAGAGTATCGGGGAAAGCGGAGATCCCTGTGGTACCCCGCATTCTGATGACCATGGGGATGATATATTTGTGGTCCCTTTGACTTGGTACATAAGTACATAAGTAATGCCATACTGGGAAAAGACCAAAGGTCCATCGAGCCCAGCATCCTGTCCCCGACAGCGGCCAATCCAGGTCAAGAGCAGGATCTTGTGGTAATGAAGTTTTTTATCCAGTTGATGATATTGCCGCCAAACTCAAGTTTGTCCAGAAGTTTAATAAGGATAGTATGATCTACCATGGCAAAAGCGCTGGCTAAGACAAATTGTAGAAGGAGAATGTTGTTTCTAATTGCTATTTCTTGCTTGAATTTGGATATTAGGGTAAGAAGGACCGTTTCTGTGCTGTGGGCAGCACGAAAGCCCGACTGTGACTCATGAAGGATGGAGAATTTCTGAATATATTCATTGAGTTGCGAGGTCACTCTGTTTTCCATCAGTTTAGTAATTAGAGGGATGGATGCAATTGAACGGTAGTTGCTAATGTCGTTTGCAGGTTTCTTTGGGTTTTTTGGTATAGGTATTAGTAATATGTTGCCATGTTTGGTGGGGAAGGAGCTTCGTTGAAGTAGGAAGTTTATGTGGGTGGTGAGATCTGAGATAAAGCATGTTGGGGCGCCTTTCAAAAGGTAATTGGGGCAGGGGTCAAGGTGGCAGTGAGACCTGGAGATTTTAGAGACGGTTTTAGTGACTTATTCGGTGGTAAGGAGGGTAAAATTAGTCCAAGATTGGTCGGCCGGTACTTCATCTAATCCAGGGTCCAGTTCGTCAAGAAAGGTGTCAACAGTGGAATTGTCTTGAGAAATCAATTTGCGAAGATTGATGATTTTGTCATTGAAGTATTTAGCTAACTGGTCAGCCGAAGGACGGTTTGAAGGTGATGTTGTCACTGGATCTGTGTTTAGAAGATTTTTTATAAGTTGAAATCTATCTCGTATGAATCCCAATTGAGTCTCACGCACCAAAGAAAGAAGTACACAAGCCAGCCCATTCGCCATCACTTTAGCCAACAGTTTACTTTCAAAATGTAACAGCGAAATCGGGAGAAAAGACTCCGGAAGCAAGGTGTCCATAATAGGTTTGGGGAAGACTACAATTTGAGCCAGATTTAACTTCCTTGGCAACCGCTGAGAATCCAAACAAGCCCCATACATAGCAGTTAAACGTATAAGAACAGGGTCACCCAGAATTTTATAGAACTCCGCTCTACAGCCATCAGAACCCATGGCCTTCAATAAGGGACTCTGTTTAATTGCCTGTTCTGACAGAATAGTGTGTTTTAAGCCTAAAAAACTGCCTTAATTCCTGAAGCTTATTTCTTCTAGTGGTCGGTTTTATGTTAAAGCTGTTATAGAAAAGTGAATGCTCCCTCTTTTAGTTTCACTCAGAGAAGAAGTGATCTACAATACTGTGAGCAGTATACTTTTAAAACTTGTTGACTAGGCTCTGATTGGCCCAGGAGCTATTTTCATTTGGATTGTACTGGTTTTTTCCCCAGTCTTAACCAGGAAGAAAAGAGTAGGATCTCTTTGCTGAGACTTGGTGAACGGTTATATGTCCTGATCTTTCCAGGTACTAATTAGTATACAAATGTTTAGATACTTTTATAATTGATCCATTTTTCAGCTACCTGTTATTGTTTGCTGATTGCACTTTTTATGTTTCACTGTTCAACATTTTAAAGACAATAAACACTAGTCATTTTGTTGCCTCTGCTGTCTGGATAAAGAATCCCGATAGTTTGTGTGTTGGGTCTGCAAGTGCATTCTGGGAACTGTGGGACCACTGGGAGTGTGGCACCAGTAACCTAGAAATCACTGGGGATAATTTGAGCGCGGAAGATTTGCCCAGAGGCAGTTGTGACCCAGTCGGTGGGAGGAGGGTGCTAGTGTAGAGCACAAGCGGCAGGTGCAGGTGCTGGGGACAGAACCTGGGAGCTCCATAATCATCTAGCATCTTCTCAATAACTGCATGGACTGAGACCGCTTTGGCCTACTTTCTTAAAAATAGTCTTCACTACACTCTGCAGTGCGCGTCTCTAGATTGAGGAATTAAACATAGCATGCATTTAATAGTTTTCACAGGAAAAAAAAAAGCAATATCAGTTCCTTATTTTAACTTTCAAGAGAAACTCAGAAGAAAAAGCAGGCATTAGAGGATCCACTTATTGGAGCCATGCAGGCACCCCATATGTTTTCTTTTCATGAAGTACATTCCTCCCCCTTTTTTTCCCCCAGATGGAAGGATCCCTTCTTCAGAAAACCTCTAACACATTTCACTAAGTTACTTCAAAGTAGTACTTGTAAGCTCTAAATTCCAAAATCGGAATAAGTGAATTCTCTAATGCCTGCCTTTCTAAGGTACCATTTCCCCTTTCCAAAGTCGCAGAGCTTCCTAGGGTCTTTCCTGTCCTTATACATCAGGAAGAACTACTCAGTTTCAGCTGCATAAAGACTGATCTGGCACACAAAGCAATCCCTCCATTTTGAAGGTGTTTATTTTGTCTTGGTTTTCTTCAATCCTAGATAAACATATTGGAAGAGACACCCCTGATGGTCCAATCTTTAGGAATGGGTGTGATCCTACAGCCATGACATTCAGAATTTCCATGACACATGCCAGATGACACTATTGAATCTGCCATGTAAATCTAATCCAAGGGATACAAGCTGCTCATTCCTGCCACTAGTGATTTAATCAAACCACCCTAACGCTTACCATTGTCTGGAAAAAGCCCAATATGAAAGCAGAAGTGTCAGCAGCTGAAGGCCTTACCTTTTGAAACAGGAAGGAAATCTCAATTCACAATAGCCCAGTAGGGCCCACCAAGGAGGTTTGGTAACAGGAGATGGCATGAGCCTATTTGGCCTATTATGTGGGCTGAAGCCAGCCCTATCAATTTAATTGTCTTGGGTGTACCAAAATGGCAGCAGCTGCATTGGGGAGAATTAAAACCACCTTGGGTGGAGACCAGATTCAGCCTTGTGACATCATGCGGTCTCCTGTTATCAAACCTCCTTTGGGCCCACATTGAACTTAATGTGATGCTGAAGCCTTAGGACTGCTGGGTCTACTGGTAGTGCAAAGGGGGTCAAATCATTAGGCATCGTCAACCCTCAGCTTGATGGGCAGCAGCTCTAGCTCTATGCTTTCCTTTTCATTCATTCAAAAACTTATATTCTGAACAATCCAAAGTTCTTGGTGGACCACAAATACATACATACATAAATCACTGTTTTTTCCCCCATTTAAAAAAAAAAAACTGAATACAAGGAAACCCCCCAATTTCCCCTCTACAACTTAAAAAGACATACTGTGACTCTTCAGTACATGACAATACACATCAAGGTACACAGATTCCTATAATAGTCTGAATCCAACCCTCCACTTGGTCCCAAAAACACTGCGCCCTTGGGCAGGACCACCAAATGTGAATAAAAGTCTGAGTCCCATATCCATGCATTCTTGCAATTGCACTAGGGTGCAATATCATTCATACTGCATTTTGTAACCACTCTCCACCAAATTGCTTGTTATAGATATCTGGAGAAGATTTTTATATATTCTCTCCCAGGTCTTAGATTCCAAGTGGACCCCCATAATAGCCTCCCATTTTTGCAAATAAAGTGAGGGAGGGAAAGTTTGACCCAATAAGGCTAAATAAAATCTCAATACACCCATGCCCACTACTTCCAGTCATGGCTTGCTCAAGAAAGGATGCCAATTAACTAACTCCTGATTTATCTTTTGGCAAATAAAATTGATCACCTGTTAATGAAACATATCCCGTTGACATAAACCAAACTCCTCAACTAGCTCCTGAAATGGCATCAATTCCTCAACCTGCACCAGCTGCCCCCCAAAATATAGGTCTCTTCCCTCCCAGGTCAGGTAAGTGCGATCAAGCTGTCCTAGGACAAAACCCTACGCAAAACAACAGACATCCCATAAAAAAGTTTCTACCAGGCATCAGACTCCCGCGTACCTTAAGTAAGGGTCTAACAGCCTGTGGTGAAAGCCACGGCATGGCATGCAATGGGGTCTCACCCACAAAAAACTGTTCCAAATGTACCCAGCTTTTAAGGGAGTCACACTGCCAATGAGTAAGATTTTTGAGATGGGTTGCACAATAGTAAAATTTAAAATTAGGCACAGCCATGCCATGCTTCTGTGTGTTTGAAGTTGAAATAACATGGGGCACCCTACCCTAGGGGGGCTTCTTTTTCCAGATATATTTAAAAAAACCTTTTGGGGAAATTTGCAGAAGAACCCATCAGGCAAAGGGATAGGCAAGGCAGTAAACAAATAAAGCAGTTTTGGCAACACTATCATCTTTACCGAATGAACTCGCACAAGCCATGAGATGGACAAACCATGCCACCGCTCAAACTCATCCCAAAATTTCTGTACCGCCCTTGGATAATTAGCTTCATAAAGATCCCCTAGCTAAGCAATAAAATTAACCACCAAATAATGTAGAGAATGCCTAGCCCAGCCATAAGGAAATCTACACATTTCCACTGTAGTAGCATTCAGGGTAAGATTTAAAATTTCCAACTTTGCTTTGTTAACTTGAAAGCCAGACACCCCTCCAAACTGATCCAGCAAGTGCTCCACCTTCATCAGGGATGAGGAAGGCTCCATAAGAAGCAAAACATCATCAGTGAATAACAATTTTATGTTGCACTCCCCAACACCCCCGCAGACTAGTGTACTAAATGAGCCAAAAGCTCCATAACCAATGCAAAAATGACTGGTGAGTGAGCACAACCCTGACAGGTGCCCCATGCCAATTCAAAACTATCCATATACACAGCATTAATCCACAGACTAGCCAAGTGTTTGTATAATATGTGATTCCAATCCAGATATTGTCCTGATATATCATGTTCCAGCACCTGGAACAAATAGGGCCATGCAAACCCAATCAAAGGCTTTTTCTGCATCAATGCCTAAAATGACAGCCAGAAATTTATTATTCTAGACAAACTCCATAAGGTGGCAAACCTGACAGATATTGTTAAACATATGACACCCATGAATAAACCCAGACTAATCATCTACCACTAAATGGGGCATATAACACTGCAACCTACGAGCCAGAAGTTTTGTAAAAAAATTATAATACACTCCTAACAAGAAGAATGAGTGATACGAGCCACACTCAAGTGGGTCCTTACCCGGCTTTAATAATGTCACTCCTGCCAAATGCCATGTGGCAAAAGAGACCCCACCCCCCCCTCTTAAAACAAACAATTTAGTCAATGGTTTTATCAAGTAATTTTTAAAGGTTTTATGTAAAGGAGTGTGGTAGCCGTGTTAGTCCACTCTTAAGGTTATCAATAGAAATCAAACAAAATAAAACATGGAAAAGAAAATAAGATGATACCTTTTTTATTGGACATAACTTAATACACCTGTTAATGAAACATATCCCGTTGATCCCGCTAATCAAGAAATGTATTAAGTTATGTCCAATAAAAAAGGTATCATCTTATTTTCTTTTCCATGTTTTATTTTGTTTGATTTCTATTGATAAAGGTTTTATAAAACTGAGCTGTAAAGCAATCAAGTCCCGAATGGCCCAGCGAACTTCATCCTTGGATATAGGCTGGGGCAGTAGAGAGGCCTCTGCCTGATTTAAGCAAGGGAGATCCAACGTTGCAACAAAATTGTTCAACTCAACAGAAGAGACTACTGCATCAGGCTGATATAAGACCTTAAAAAGTTGACAAAAACTTCCTGTATACACTCAAGTAGCACAGACACCACCACCCTTCATCACGGACTTGCAAAATATAATTTTGCTGCACACCCTTTTTTAAAACTTATGAGCTTATCGCTGCACATGTGTTTTTTTTTTTAACTTATGCGCTAACATAAGTTGTTGGCTCCCTCAAAATACTCCTGCCTCAACAGCTGCAGCTTCTCTTTGATCTCTTCTAGATCTAAATCTTGTAAATCAGCGCAAAGTCGGGCCAAACAGGTCAACAACTGAGAAGAACCCCCCTTTTTTGTGACAGCTCTCCAAATCATACAATTGTTGTGACAATGCAAGATGTTTCTGTAAGCATTCCTTATACCGATGGGTGGCTAATGCAATTAGTTTGCCTCTCAACACTGCCTTAAGGCCTTCCCAAAAAAGGGGAGGCACAATCTCAGCTAAAACAAAAACTCAAAATATTCCTTCAGATCAGTTTCAAGCTGCTGCACATCCTTAGGGTCCCTCAGTAAACCATCATTCAATCGCCAGGGTCCCCACCGCTTAGAACCTTTCCACACCCTCCAACTCGATAACCATCGAAGCATGATCCGACCAAACCCAGGACTCTATCGTAGAACCTACTGTACAAGAAAGCAAGTCCTTATGCACCAGCCACATATCTATTCGAGAATAAGAATCATGAACCTGCAATCAGTACGAATAACCTCGGTCATGAGGGTGGTGGAACTGCCACATATCAATAAGGCCCCAATCAGAGATAAAGCTGTTCAATTTCCTCCAATCTGCCTTGCCATATCCCACCGCCCGAGTAGTATTATCCATAGAGAGTTTCCATGTAATATTAAAACCTCCCCCAATTAAAAGCCTCCCCTCCACCTTAGCAATGAAAAAGCTATGAAGTGTCTCAAAAATGTAACTTATTCAACATTGGGAGCATAAATAATCAGCAAAATATAAAGCTGATTCCCTAACTCCACTTTCAACAGCAAGTAACATCCCTCTTTATCCCGCACTCTCTCATGTACTGTGGGAAGCAGGGAGTTAGCAAGCAGGATACCCCATTGATTTTAGATTTAGCCTTATTAGAGGCACAATAAATTTGAGAATATTTTTTATGATGGAATAGCAATTCGTGACGTGGCAATAGGTGGGTTTCCTGAACAAACCCAACATCCATACTGACTCGCTGGGCCTCTTTAAAATAGAGTCGATGCTTTTGAGAGGAATTAAGACCTAGAGCATTAAAGGACATAAAGACCAATAACTTGGGTGGTGAAGGGGAGAGGTTTGGGGCTAGGCGTTTCTGTGTGCCTTGAGTACACCATGAGGGGCATAATCGAGCGAAAACGTCTATCTCCATGGGCGTTTACCTCCAAGAAAGGGTCCGTGAAGGGGCGGACCGAACCGTATTTTCGAAAAAAATAGACGTCCCATGTTTTATTCGACAATTTGTGAGCTGGGCGTTTTTGCTTTTCAGCAATAATGGAAAATGAAGGCTCAAAAACGAATAAATCCAAGGCATTTGTTCGTGGGAGGGGCCAGGATTCGAAGTGCACTGGTCCCCCTCACATGCCAGGACACCAACCAGGCACCCTAGGGTGCACTTTTACAAAAACAAAAACAAAAAAAAAAAAGGTAAAAGAGCTCCCAGGTGCATAGCACCCTTTCCTTGTGTGTTGAGCCCCCCAAAATCCCCCTCAAAACCCACTGCCAACAAGTCTACACCATTACTATAGCCCTAAGGGGTGAAGGGGGGCACCTACATGTGGGTACAGTGGGTTTGGGGGGGTTGGACAACTAAGCATTAAGCAGCACAATTGTAACAGGTGGGGGGGGGGGGGGGATGGGCCTGGGTCCACCTGCCTGAAGTCCACTGCACCCCCTAACAACTGCGCCAGGGACCTGCATACTGCTGCCAGGGAGGTGGGTATGACATTTGAGGGTGAAAATAAAAAGTTGTGAAACATCATTTTTTGTGGTGGGAGGGGGTTAGTGACCACTGGGGGAGTCAGGGGAGGTCATCCCCGATTCCCTCTGGTGGTAATCTGGTCATTTAGGGCACTTTTTGGGGCCCTATTCGTGAAAAAACAGGGTCCAGGAAAAGTGCCCTAAATTCTAGCTACAAACGCACACTTTTTTTTCCATTATCGGCGAAAGGCGCCCATCTCTGTTCGGGTGATAACCATGCCCCAGTCCCGCCTTCACCACGCCCCTGTCAACTTTGTACGCTTCCGCGATGGAGTGCAGTTGAAAACGTCCAAGTTCGGCTTTCGATTATACCGTGTTATTCGTTTTTGTGAGATAAACATCCATCTCCTGATTTAGGTCGGAACTTGGGCATTTTTCTCGTTCAATTATAAGCAGGCATATGTTCTTTTGCTACCAGTTGTGGTTATACACATTCCTGAAACTTAATAAAAATTGTTTGAACATAAAGACCAATAGCTTAGATCCGTCAAACAATATTATCATGAGCGATCTCACTCAGATAATCCAACCGAAGAACTGTAACAGTGCTATAAAACAGTCATACCATCCAACAGCATACATAACTCCCATATACCAGCCCATACATTGTCAACCTCCATATCAACATAAACTATTCCTACATACTCTCTTACAACCCTACCTACCCACCCCCCCTTCCCCACTCCTATACAATACTAGGCTTCCCATAACACGGGTCTATGGAGGAAGGCAGTCACTTCTGACAGTATCATCCCCAGGCTAAATAGGTCAGAAGCAGAAGTCTAACCTACATAAACAAAAAACAGTATTTACAATAAGTCTCTGGATTTCCCCAAGCGAAGTAAACTGAACAACTCAAGGCAACCCAGTGCTCAAGGATAACCAGTACTAACATATCCAATCAAGCTGTAATCCCAAGGTCCCGTAATAAAATCAGAAGTAGAAAACCAAAGTCAGCTGTATCCAGCTGGACAACTCAGTAGAAACATCTGAGCTACGTTGAAGCCTGCTTTTCTGAGTGCCCTGACCTGCAAAGGAATGCATGGAGGTCGAAGCTCGATTGATCATGGTAACATCACCTTTCCATAACTTGGTCTCCTGCAAGATAATCAATTCTGCAATGAGTAGTCACTTTATGCAGATTATTATTGAGAGCAAAGGACACACTGAAAGGATAGTGCCAATGAAAGTATACTTTATTTTCAGCCAAACAGCACGTCACCAACCAAAACTCTCTGCAGCGCCTCAAAGTAATCACAGAGATATCAACAAACAATTCAACCTTTGCACCCTCCAGCAGAACACGGTCCACCTTGCGGGCCGCCTGAAAGACACGCTTCTGAACAGGGAAACACAGGAAGCAAGCCACAATATCCTCTGGCTGTTCAGCCATTTTGGGCCCCAGTCCTCTATGCACTCATTCAAACTCCAAAAGTAGTAAGTCCTCCAAATCACCCACTGCATCCAAAAAGAGATAAGTTTTCACAGAAGCACAGTCACATCTTGCTGAACCAAAGCCTCAGGGAGCCTGCAGGCTTGTATATTATTTCTTCTTGCTCTATTTTCACTGTCTTCCAATTTTCAAAAGTATACCCTCATAGTTATGTTCAAGTGAATCAACCTGTTTACCAACAGACATGAAATTCTGATCGTGTTGAATCGCTCACTCTTCAAATTCATTGAGCTGATGGGCCCATGTAGTCAATTTTTATGCAAGCTATCCACCTCGGAGTGCATGGACACTTTAATGCTCTCAATTGATGATTTAAAGGTCACTCATCCAATCTCTGCAAATCAGCTTTACATAGTGGCTCGAGATCAAGCTGACCCTATTCTGTTGCCTCAGACAAAACTTCCAGATCAGCGACCAGCAAGGATAAAGGTGCCGGAATTTTTCCCAGCACATGTTGAGAGGAGCACTGACTGATAAGCATAATCTGAGATCAGGCTTTTTTTTTTTTTTTTTTACTAGCCATCAAGGGCTCTTCTCACTGCTATTTTGGTTACCAGGCAAAAACAAGCAAAATAAGCCCTCCGATAGTGCTTATGAAAGTTAATATTTCAGATTTGTGAGGAGCACCACAGCTAGGCTGCCATCAGCAGACTGACGTCACTTCCTCCTACATAAATCATGTAACAAAACATAAAAACTTTCTTACAAAATGTACACCATACAAAAGTGATAGACCCAATAAAGAGGAAAATTATCAACCATCTACCTCCCCCCCCAAATGCTTGAACAAAGAGAAGAGTTTTCAATTCTTTTTTAAATTCTTTCACATCCTGGATCTTTCTTATCCTGAGGCAATTTATTCCAATAAGAGGGACCTGCAAATATAAAAAATTGAATTCCTAAACTCATTGATTTTAGGCACGATTTTGTCTAGAAGCTCTTCACTTCCTTGCCGGAGATCAGAACATGACTGGAATAGAAGACTAATTTCTGGAGGGGATGAAGCAAAATCTGGGTCATATGACCCAACTGTTTTTACAAAAAAAAAAAAAAGCAAGCTGCTGCATCAAATTACAGCTTAGGGTGTGTAATCACACGTTAATGGCAATTGAAAAGATATCTGTACACTGGAGACTGAACTGAGACCAACAACTCATTTTATACAAGCTGCTTATAAGGATTCAGATGACATAAATACTACAAACCTGGGCTGGATCTGTTCTCAGACTATATAATGCACATTAGCTTTCCGTAATCAAAGACGCCTCTTCTTCATGTGTGGCATGAGGTTACGTTAGAAAGTAAATTCACTTTACACATTTTCTCTTTGTAAAAGTGGAGCATAATATAAAAAATTAAGCAATGAGGACTCAAGATGGTGTCGGGAACAAATAATACGGAGAAGCAAGCTGAGAATCAGAGAGTATGGGCAAGCATAAAGGTAAGGTTTGTTCCTACCCTCTGGGAGCTCATCTGCTGGTGTCCCAGCTCTGGTTCAGTCATCCATCAAGAGCTTCAACTGGCTCGATGCTGAAGACTGCAGTGATAAATCTTTGGGAGCTGGGGACATGATGAATGAGCCTATGCCTTGAGTGTTTGTGATGTGTAAATAAGCTCCAAGGTGCACAAGACACCCCTCTCCCCCCAGACACCCGAATTAGGGTCGACTGTGGCAGAGTTGCTGAGGGCTCCCAATGTGGAAGTTGCTGCAACAGTGGTCAGCATTGAGGGGAGCCTGCCATGGGAAGCAGTGGTACCTGAACCAAATTTGTTGGTTCACGCTACCGGGATGATAGCAGCTAAATAGGGGAAGATGGCCTCAGAATTATTGGAGGGCCCGATTCCAACCAAACTGGGAAAGCCTGAAGAGACAACAAATCAAGATGGAAAGAACAGAAAAAACATTGTGAGAGATACAGAAGTGTCAAATTCAACTGATCAAGGATAAAAACTTACATCAAAAACTGATTTAATAAACCTTTTCAAGCATCAGGATTGTCCACTTTGGAATCAGTGGTCATTTTCCCACTATTACCCCTTTTTACCTGATAATTTTAATTGCCATCTGAATCTGAGGTTTATTAACTTTCCCAAACCACCTGTCTTGTCAGCAAAGGAGATTGTTAAAAAAAATATTCTGTAGAGATTCTTCAGGTACTTAAATAATCCTTACCACCTTTGACCCATGCTTTTTATGTAGCTTCTGGCACATCTGGGAATATGCTAGGAATTATTAGGAAAGGGATGATGAATAAGACTGAAAATACTATAATGCCTTTGTATTGCTCCATGGTGTGACTGCACTTTGAGTATTGCATTCAGTTCTGGTCGCCGTATCTCAAAAAAGTCAGCGGAATTTAAAAAAAGGTTCAAAGAAGAACGACCAAAATGATAAAGGGGATGCACTCCACTCGTATGAGGAAAGGCTAAAGAGGTTAGGGCTCTTCAGCTTGAAAGACTGAAAATAGTATAATGCCTTTGTATCGCTTCATGGTGAGACTGCACCTTGAGTACTGCATTCAGTTCTGGTCGCCGTATCTCAAAAAAGATATAGCAGAATTTAAAAAAGGTTCAAAGAAGAGCGACCAAAATGATAAAAGGGGATCAACTCCTCCCGCATTAGGAAGGCTAAAGAAGTTAGGGCTCTTCAGCTTGGTAAAGAGATGGATGAGGGGAGGCATGATTGCGGTCTACAAAATCCTGAGTGGTGTAGAATGAGTAGAAGTACATCAATTTTTTCCTCATTCCAAAAGTACAAAGACTAGGGCACACTTGAAGTTACATGAAAATACTTTTAAAACAAATAGGAGAAAATATTTTTTCACTCAACGAATAGTTAAGCTCTGGAATTCATTGCTGGAGGACGTGGTAACAGAGGTATCTGGGTTTAAATTCCTGGAGGAAAAGTCCATAGTCTGCTATTGAGACAGACATGAGGAAGCAACTGCTTGCCCTTGGATTGGTAGCGTGGAATGCTGCTGCTAATTGGGTTTCTTCCAGGTACTTATGACATGGATTGGCCACTGTTTGGAAAACAGGATACTGGGCTAGATAGACCATTGGTCTGACCCAGTATGGCTACCCTTATGTTCTTATGCAGGGTGAAGAAGCCAGATTAAACTTTAACAGGTTTTCTGGAAAACCTGCAGCCTATATCGAGGCATATTTTCAAAGCACTTAGCCTTCCAAAGTTCCATAGGTTTCTATGGAACTCTGGAAGGCTAAGTGCTTTGAAAATATGCACGACTGTCATCTAACGCCATTTTAATTGTGACTTTCGCCCTAGAGTCTGATAGGAATTGGATACTTTGATTGTACTTTCACTTTAAGCAACAGACATTTTTGCAGCATGAATGTAATGGTATTTCCTGTCCTTTCTAGGACAATACAGAAACGGTGAAAGGCCTTTTTGGCCAAGTGTTCATGTGTTTTGGTCCTAGGAGCAACATATCTTCAAGTTTCCTTGCAAATGTATCATTAAATATCAGGGCAATACTTATGTTTTTCATGATCCATTATAGCTACAGAATTTTCTTGACACTAGAAGTGTTCCATCTCCAGTATCTATAGCTCTGCCCTCTGGCTCTATGCTGCTGGTCCTATATTAATCACAAGGCAAACATTAAAAACATTTGGGGTACACCAAATGTAGTTCCAACACAGGGAAGTCTATTAACAGTCAATCAACTTAAACAGCAAAGTAAAAATGACTTGACGTTAGTCCTGCATTTCGGCGCCACAAGCACCTGCCTCAGGAGTCAGGTGCAAAGTTCATTACATGAAGAAGACAACACATCCAATAGAAGGTTAAACACCATCTCGTGGTTGTTTTACCAGTTTTCAACCGGCTTGAGCTGTGGATTGCACACAGCCTGGACGCAGCTGCCAAAATGTCCCTGCTGTGGTGGACAGTAAGAAGTGAATTTTTGTGAGTTTGCCGTTCTTTCTGCTGTCCTTGGGGGACCCTTCTGTTTTTCTTTCCTATATTAATTGTGTAATAGGTAAAAGCAAGTCTTCCTTTTCCTTAATCTTCTTTCCTTATTGAGGAATTTGAGTTCCTGTTTGTTCCTCATATTTTCATGTTTCTTTCTCCAACAGGGGTTTCAGGTGTCTCCCAGATTTCTTCTTCTAAAAGTAATTTACCTTTGAAATTCTATTAATGAGTCTATGCCTTTTCTATATCATGCATGCTGCTTCTATGTTTTCCTTGTAAAATTGCTTATAATTAAAAAAAAATTAAGAAAGCACTCCAAAGGTAAATATACTTACAAGTATTGGATATGTAAAAGATCATACTTCATAGATCTAACAAATGCATTTTGCCTTGCCGGTGTGTGGAAGGACAGTGATTTATGACAAAGCATTAAAACTTGTTTATGTACAATGCACAACATTTTATTTAAGGGCAAGGCAGATTTATAGTGCTCATTGACACAGACACACCTGACAAGTTTGTGCATTTTAATTTTTCAATGAAAATTCGTTATATCAAAAACCCGCTTAAATGTAAACCAAGAACCTTGGCTCTGGGAGCTACATTTTTCTTGAAATTTCCTTCAAAGAATATTATTACCTTTCCAGATAATAATGAAGCTAAAAGGACTGTTAACAGAGAAGTTAAGCGATATAATCTTGGAAGGATAATTTTTAGAACGCCTTAGTACAAGTGAATTGTGACAATTATGTCTTGATTTCCTACATAAGATTATTTTGTTTTATTCTTTTCTTTCCATGGTGTGTACTATTACTTATTTATTTTGCTGCATTTGTATCCCACATTTTCCCACCTCTTTGCAGGCTCAAAGTGGCTTACATTATGCCGTAACGGTAAGAGAATAACAGAGTATTGTTACAATTAAGGTACATTAGTTGTCAAGGGAATTGGGAGTAAAGAAATAGAACGTATCAGATATGCATAATGTAATACAAAGTATAGTGTAAATAATAACAATATGATTAAATACGATTGAAGCGCTTTTATAAAAACTAATTTAAAAAACAAAATAATTCGATATGTAAAAAGGAACACAGTTTGATGCATTACGAGTGCCCTGTTGAAGGTTATTACTTATCAATGGAAGAAAGCACGATGCTTTGCACCATGTGCTTAAGCCAAGGCTTACTTGGCCTCATGTTGCCTAGTGATGGCTCATACACTGGTAGGTCATACACTGGTATCTCTTTTCCTTTTAAGGAAAAAACAAAATCGCAAAATCTGCATACTGTAGTACAATATATTTTTTTAAGCATGCGATGAAGAGTTTGACATGCTAGAAAACATGAAATATCTACAATTAAATTAACAGCCCCATTTTAGACAGAATGTAGAAAACATATGAGCAGCGAGAGCAGCCATTTTACAAAATTACATGGTGAAAACCTGAATGGAGAAACTGGGCAAGTTACATGTGTATGCCTGCCACTCTGCAAACCTACCTGTATACATGCTACTACATAACAAAGGCTGCAATCCTTATTTACTTTCATTTTAGAGCAATGGTGGATTAATGGGGAGGGCCCAAATGAGCACTTTTTACAAATCACCATGTGCAAGGGAGCACCTATAAATCCTGATATTTTGGAACTTTTTGTGGGGGAGGTGGGAGAGTTGCTAGTGCAAATGGATAAAGGGGTGCTGGAAGGGCGTTCGTTGTCGCCTTCTATGGCTGAGGCTAGAGTTACAGTGTTGCCGAAGCAGGGTAAGGACCTTTCCACTTGTGGGGCCTATCGACATCCCTCTCTTTTAAATGTTGATGATAAGATCTTGGCTATAGTCTTGGCCAATAGGTTGGCCAGGGTTTTACCGCATCTTGCTCACTTTGATCAATCGGGATTCTATCAAAGGGGCAAGTGGGTGATAATATTCGGAGGACTCTTCATATGATTTGGGAGGTTCAGCGGTTTCCAGTTAGTGGAGCCTTTCTGGTGATGGATGCAGAGAAGGCATTTGATAGGATCAGCTGGACCTTTTTGCACGGCGTGATGGAGCAGATAGGTTTGGGGGTGAACTTTTGTGCATGGATAATGGCATTTTATGCGACCCGAATAGCATGTCTCCGTATTAATTGTTCTTACACTCCTTTCTTTCCTATTGGTCAGAGGACGTGACTGAGTGCCCTCTTTCGAATCTTCTTTTTGCGCTTTATATAGAACCTTTAGCCGTTCAAATTCAGGCTCATCTGGATATTCAGGGTGTCAGGGTGGGTGATGTGGAACATCGTATTGCCCTTTTTGTGGATATTTATTGTACATTCCAAATCTGGGGCTGACTCTTCCTATAAATTTGGAGGTGTTTTGGGAATATGAAAGAGTCACGGGGTTGAAAGTTAATATGGATAAAAAGTGAGTTTTTGGGTATTTCCAACTCCAGAGGGAAGGAAGATCAGCAACGCCTAGCTTTCTCTTTTCACTGGGCCTCTCATAGTTTTCGATATTTGGGTATTCAGATGCTCTGTGATCTACAGCAGTTATATGCCCTTAACTATGATAAGATCTCATATCCAAACGGACTTGGGGCGCTGGAAAGGTTTATAGTTGTCCTGGTGGGACAACATTGCAGTGGTGAAGATGAATGTATTACCAAGGCTGCTCTTTTTGTTTCAGTACTTAATTAGCATTCCTCGTAGTCTTCTCAGCCGGAACAGGGTGGTAGAGTGGTTCCTAATTTAAACTGGTAGTATATGGCCATGCAGCTTAGGCTGGTGCTAGACTGGGAGGTTGGGTAGTTTAAACCAATCATGAGATTGGACCAGTCATATTTCCCTGATCGCTCATTATGCTCTCTTTTGTGGACTTCCCTGGATACCAAACCCTTATGTTTGACATTTATTTCATATATGGGGAGAGGCTCATAGAAGGTAGGGTCAAGTAGAATGGGTTTCTTCCCTGGCTGCAATACGTTAGGTATTTCATTTTCAGGCAGGTTGGGTGGGTGGAGCTTTTGCTCAACGGCAAAAGTTGGGCTTGGTTAGTTTTCAGGATGTCCTGGTTGGGGGCATATGATACCATTTGAAATGCTATGGAACCAGTATGATTTACCTGTAGGGGACTTTCTTCCTTATATGAAAACTTCAGCATTTTATTGCCGGACAAGGCTAGTTGTGGGATGACCCTCAAAAGACAGAGTATCTGGAGAATTTATGGTTACGTTTGAGAAAGTCTCCTCGACCCATTTCGGTGCTATATAAGTACGTGAGGGGGTGCGATTCCTATAAACATAAAATTTTGGATTTCTTAGGAGGAGGTTTTCCATTATAGTTTTCTACTCTGGCGTGGGAGACCATCCAGCTTATTTTCAAAAGAGAAAGACGCCCATATTTCGACCCAAATTGGGAGATGGGCGTCTTTCTCCCATGTGCGACCAAATCGGTATAATCGAAAGCCAATTTTGGTCGTCTTCAACTGCACTCCGTCGCAGGAACAAACAAAGTTGATGGGGGCGTGTCGGAGGCGTGGTGAGGGTGAGACTGGGGCGTGGTTATCAGCCAAGGAGGGATGGGCGTCTTTAGCTGATAATCGGAACAAGAAGGGCGTTTTGGGCGAGAATTTGGTCCGCTTTATTTGGACCCTTTTTTTTCAGGTCCAAGTCCCAAAAAAGTGCCCCAACTGACCAGATGACCACCGGAGGGAATCGGGGATCACATCCCCTGACTCCCCCACTGGTCATTAACCCCCTCCCACCAAAACAATCCCGCTTTAAAAACTTTTTTTTCCAGCCTCTATGCCAGCCTCAAATGCCGTACCCACCTCCATGACAGCAGAATGTGTTCTATCCTGTGACAGCCTTTCCCTGGTTCTGATGTGGCTCTCGGGTGAGTGTGACACCTTTTCTGTTATGCGCACTGCAGAGTCACATCAGCAATGCATTGTGGTAGGTGTAGGGTATTGGGCTCCGTGAATCCACTAGCTTTTGTTAAATGCTCGCGATGCTAGTAGTTGGTAGGCTCTACTCCCCTGGTGCTTTTCCCCCTGCTTACTGGGTCAGAGTGTACCCTGTTTTGTTTCCGGTAGTCCATGAGGTACTGGCCATTTTTGTCAGCCAGTTTTAGATCCCTTTCATGTGTTAGCCACGTTACAGAACTTAGTTCTTCCCTTGAATGTGGCTGAAAGAGAGCATTGTACAGCATTCTGCCAGCTCTGACCTACTGCTAATCTCAGTACCAGGAAGACTCGTTGCCAGTGGGGCACAACCTCTGATCTGCAGTTAACTGTGAGTAAATGTGCTTATTCAAATAAAGGACTTTTTCAAAGAGATTAATCTTCAGGTGTCAACTGGTGTGCCAAGGTTATACAGCAGCAACAAGTCCTAGAGGTCTGCGTGTATGCAGGTCCCTGGAGCATTTTTAGTGGGTACCGCAGTGCACTTCAGGCAGGCGGACCAAGGCCCATCCCCCCTACCTGTAACACTTGTGCTGGTAAATGGGAGGCCTCCAAAACCCACTGTACCCACATGTAGGTGCCCTATTCACCCCTAAGAGCTATGGTAGTGTTGTACATTTGTGGGTAGTGGGTTTTGGGGGAGGGGGGTTGGGGGCTCAGCACCCGTAGTAAGGGAGCTATATGTGAGAGCGTTTTCTGAAGTCCACCGCACTGACCTCTATGGTGTCCAGTTGGTGTCCTGGCATGTCAGGGGGGCGAGTGTTCTACGAATCCTGGCCCCTCCCACGACCAAATGGCTTGGATTAGGATGTTTCTGAGCTGGGTGTTTTTATTTTCCATTATCGCTAAAAAAAACAAACGCCCAGCTCACAAACGACTAAATCCATGGCATTTTGGTCTGTACAAACCGTATTTTCGAAACGAAAGATGGACGCCCATTTTTTTCGAAAATACGGTCTGTCCCACCCCTTCACGTACCTGTTCTCAGACATAGACGCCCATGGAGATGAGCGTTCGCGTTCGATTATGCCCCTCCACGTGTGCAGATGTACAGAGGGCATCGGTTTGTTTGCTGGTTCAAGAGAATGCTTATAAAGTACTTATTATTTTATTTATTTATTCATTCATTCATTCATGACATTTATAACCCACATTAGCCCAAAATAAACAAGTTCAATGTGGCTTACAAACAAAGTGAATAAAACATAATAATGTAAAGAACACAAATTACAATAACTTCAAAAAGCAAATTAATACATGTGCAGTAAGTAACCAGTGATTTAGACTATCTCAAGGACAAACAAATAATTAAGGATGGATAGGTGAAAGCATAATTAGGCATGACTAGATGGGAAACAAGATTAAGAAAAGGGTGTGGGTAAAATTCAAATAGAGTTATTTGTATTCAGAAAGGCCAAACTGAAGAAATGTGTTGGGAATCATCTGTAAACTTGATTGATTTAGGAAGAGAATTCCAAATTTTGGTGCCTTGATAGGAAAAATTAGCAGAGTTATTTTTTTTTTTTATATATCATATTCTTACAGATAGGGAAATGTATTACCAGCTGGTATTACACTCTTGGTTGACTGAAGCAGATGTTCCCCTCTGTACCTGATGTGTGCTGGCATTGTAGGACTAGGACGGGCATTTTCCTTCACACTTGGTGGGATTCTGCTCTAATATCCCCTTTTTGGTTGAAGGTTTTATAAGCCTTATCAGTAGCCCTTCGGGCTTCTTTGCCTGTTACTTCTCAAGATTGTTAGGCTTGCATAATTATCATCCTATTTGGTGGGAGGGTAAATTGTTGCTGTGAGTGTCTTATCGCTTTCCGTTGAAGAGTGCAGCGCCACCAACTCTGGAGGACTGGAAACAGCACCTTCATCATTTATTTTGGAGGAGGAGTAGCCTAGTGGTTAGTGCAGTGGACTTTGATCCTGGGGAACTGGGATCGATTCCCACTGCAGCTCCTTGTGACTGTGGGCAAGTCACTTAACCCTCCATTGCCCCAGGTACAAAATAAGTACCTGTATATATGTAAACCGCTTTGAATGCAGTTGCAAAATGCCACAGAAAGGCGGTATATCAAGTCCCATTTCCCTTTATATGCCACAAGCGTGATTGGGAAATCCTTCAGGACTGCTTAGCTAATATGTAAAAAGGGTGGGGGGAGGGAGGGGTCTTAAGCTTTTGAGATTGGGTGCTTGGGTTTAATGTGGGGGAGGGTAGGTAGGGGTGGAGGTAGTCTTCAGAGTGTCTTGAAGAACCCACAGGGAATTCTGACAGTTTGATTGTATACTTGTTGTTGGGGGGTGGGGGGCTTGTTAATGGAGTGCTACGGAATTGTCAGAGGGGGAGGTTTACTGATTCCATTTACGCAGTTGTATTTTTTTGCTCTGCTTGCATTTGAAAATAAAATATTCAATACCAAAAAATAAATATTTTGGAACTTATACACATGTAAATGCCAATATATATATATATATATATATATATATATAAATCATGAATACAGCTTATAAAATAAGAGCTTAAATCTCCTTGAGGCAATTTACAGCAATCACAATAAAATAAAGCCAGAGTCTTCTGTAAAAAAATAAAATAAAAAAAAAAACAAAAACAGATTTACATCAACCTGCTCCCAACACACACTTCCCCATATGCCTTCCTCCATCACTACGTTTTAACCTATTTCAGAAAGAGTAAATCGTCTCCCTCTAGATAATTTCTGGCAGTTGTTAAAGAAACGATGACATTATAAAATACATTTTGACGTTGGTAGTAAATGAAAACCCTTTCTTGAGGGAATACAAAAAACAGATTTATTTGTGACAACTTTCCCTCTCCCTTGTCATCCTCGTTTAGTATTTGCAGAAAGAAACTGTCTGGTACTTTAAGTTCTCGCTACATCTACTATCTCTCTTGTATTTGCACAATCTGCCTTGACAAAACACACCTATAATCTTGTTTAACCAAATATTTGAAACACAAGATGATTGGTCCAGCAAAAACAATTTATTTATAGTAATTTGAATTCATTTTTTAATTTATATATTGAAACAATTGTCAAATATTTTTTAAACCAATATTTACAAAACATGACTAAGGGGCCCTTTTATTAAAGCTTAGCGCGTGCTAAATTCTAAGAAGCCCACAGATATATAATGGGCTTCTTAGCACTTGCTAATATCCGTTAATGCACATTAAGCCCTTAAGTGTTTCCTTGTTCTATCATATTGCTTAATGTTTGCTGTATCAGCCAAGTGACAATAAATTAATGAAAATGAGAAATGTTTTCAAACCTCTTTATGCCCTCCAGTTATTGTACTCATTTAAAATGTTAAAACAGTTTCACTAATGATATGAAAAGGACAGAGAATGGCATAACAAGAAAGAACAAAGCAAATAAAAGAGGGAAGGGGAGAAAAGCACTTCAGAAAAGTGAGAAGTCAAACAATTTGCCTGCAATAAAAGTGATAATACAGGTTGTTATACAAGGCCACAATAAGCTTGCCAGATCAAAAGCCAAAAGCAGACTATTACTACGAAATTTAAACACAGCTACAAGCGACTTTCCACCTGACACAGTAGAAAAGGGAATAAGAATTATATCCCCTCTCCCAGCCTTTAATAATCTGTTTTTCAAATGAACAGACTGTCACCGATTCCTCATCTGCTTTAAGTTTACTTGGGGAAATATACATAGGCCATTTTTTGGTATTATGAAAGAGACAAGAAAGATTCACTGGTACACAAAAAAGAATCCTGGCTAAAACAAAGTTTTTATTTTTAAATTATTTGACTGTGTGGTCTTAGTCAAAGTCATTTTAGGGCTCATTTTCAAAGCACTTAGATTAACAAAGTTCCATAGTAACCTATGGAACTTTAAGTGCTTTGAAAATACGCCTCATTATCTCCCTGTAGTTCTGGGAGCCAGATTTAAAAAAGGATTTGTCTTAAGCTTTTGCTAGTGCACAAATTATTATTTACTTGTGTCAGCCTATAAAAATAATTCAGGTAATTAACAAGAATCCCTAGTTAAATAAACTTGTTTATTGGCTGCAAACAATTAAACTGCAGGGCTGTAGCAAAGTATGTGTGGTCAGAGCAGTCGTGCAGGACACAAGGGAAGCATGGGCTTTATAACTGCACCCTATCCATGAGTGTATGCTGCAGCACAGAGTGCATCTGTATCTCCTTCCCACCCCTTCCAGAATCCCCCTCTATTCAAACCTTCCAGTCACGGGTAGAGGATCTTGTCTAATAAGCACAGAAGTGCTCTGCAGAGCCTCCCACTCAAATGTGTGAGGCGCTGCCAGATCCACCCCCTTTAATGCACACTCCATGTTGTTGTGTGGGGCGGAACCTGGCAGCACCTCAAATACTCGAGTGGGATACTCCGTAGAGTGCTTACTGGACATGATCTTGTACCCGTGACTGGAAGGTTTGAAGAGAGGGGGGATTCTGGTATGGGGGGGGGGGGTAGAAAAGAAGAGGTGGTGATGCTGCATAGTATGCTTGGGGAAGGGCGTGGGCAAGAGACAGGGAGGCACTCTGTGTTGCAGTGTGTGTGTGTGGGGGGGGGGGGGAACCACAGAGTACAATTGCAAAGGGCGTGGTCATAGCCTGCTACAGCCCTGTTAAACTGGTCAGATATGAAGCAGCTGTAACCCCCTTCCCCCACAGTCACCCAATGATCTTAGTATTTTGCAGTAAGGCTATCAGACACCTTTTTGTTTTTGGTTCCTATGAGCTTTCCAGCAATGTTTAAAAACAGGAATTCTATAAAATTTTGTAAAATTAGTTTGTTACCTCAAAATTCTTTAAAGTCTTTCTCCAGAGCATGGGATCTGAAGATTCTAACTGGAATACACGAAGCATGACAAACAGAAGATGAATACAGAATGATCCACGGCCACAGCTGCAGGTCTGCACAAAACCATACAAAAAACATTTAGAAGAGGTTGGTAGTGCCAGGAAGTCCACTAACCGCCCCCTAACTCCATCATGGAACTGCTGGAAAAAACAGTGGCTGCTTAGAAGCGATTGTAAAGGACATCAAAGCCTCTTAATATGCTCTTGATCCCTGCTTTCCTTTTCTTTGAAAGAAAAAAAATCCTGACCAGGTTAAGAAAGAGAAAGACCCCTGAAAGGAAGAGAGGCACAACAAGCAGGCCAGACAGTAGGTCTGTGCATAAAAGTCTTGGTAACCACTTTTCATTTTGTGCCAGAAAGGAAGCACTGATTAGCAGTTTTGTACCAGAAGAGATTCCATCAATTACTGTTTGTTGTTATTTGTAACAAAGGACTTGAAATTTCGCTTGATGGGGCTCTTAGGTGAATGAACTTTATATATATATGAATCAACACACAAATTTTACTGCCTGAAATTCATGAAGTCTAAATTTAGATGCCCAAATCTGTGTGCACAATTTTTAGCGCTTTTTATAAAATTCGAGGGATAACGTATGGGTGTATTATATTCATAAAATACGACAGCCTTCTGCCAGCATCAGGGCCTTTCCTTCCCCCCCCCCCCCCCCACACAATCCAGACAGGCAGCATAAGGTCCTTTGCTCTGACACAACTTCCTGTTTCCCCGCTAGAGCAAAGGCCCCAAGGCTGGCAGAAGGATGCCTGTCTAGATTGCAACTAATAGTAGAGGATGGAAGACTGCGGGGAGAGGGAGAGATGCAGGACTCGTGTGGAGAGAGAAATCAGATTCAGGGCAAAAAAAAAAAAAAACAACCACCCACACACAACGCAACACCTCAAAAAACAAAAACTTGGTAATGTATGCTCTCACACAGCATGCAGGGGGAGTCGCACCAGACTGCAAAAACGTATATAATGTGTGCGCTATATGCACGAAAATAAGGTATTCTTGGCAAACCATTCTGTGGTTCCATACTGAAAGACATCTTTTGTAGATATTCAGTTCAACAGCATATTAGCCTGCACAATAAATTTTAGGATTACACTTACCTGAGGCCCAATGAATACTCTATATTTATTATCTGGACTGTCTCCCCCAATTAGGAAAGAATTTGGTCCTATTTGTTGGAGCAGGTACAGTCTGGCTCGCATCACTTTGATGACTCTGCGGATTGTTTCCTCTGGGCTGTAAGGTGAAAAGCCATCAGGTGATGGGGCTCTTCGAGGAGGTGTGATGCGCCCACTCTGAAACTACAAATATTTATTTTCTTGATAAATTGTAATTCATTGCATTTGAACATTTTATATAGAACTAGCGTAACTACATTCTAACAGGAAAGAGCGCACAGTGGGGGCCATGTCCTCAGTCCTTCCTCTTGGTCATCCCTGCTATGCTTTTCCTTACATCCCATGGGGAGTTTGTTCTTTTTTTTGACTAGATTCTAACAGACCGTATAACTGGAAAATCTACTAACAAAAAGAGGGGGAAAGATTGAACTTTGTTTCGACGGGGAAGTCCCAAATAAGGGGTGTCAGCCATCCAGGAGGTTTGCAAAACCAGTCAGGTTTTCAGAATATTCATGAGAAATATGCATGAGAATATACCTTAATAGAGAGACAGCGTATGCAAATGTCTCTCATGAATATTCATTAATAACCTGACTGGTTTGCAGTCCTCCAGGATGGCAGTTCGACACCCATGTCCTACACAGCTACAGCATCTCCAGTTGGCTAAACAGACATGCATTTGTTAGCACTCCCTACATTTATTGTGCACAAAATCAAATTAAAATGTTAAAGCATTTTTATTAAAACAAATGCACTAAAACAAACCAAAAAGGTCTGAAAATTGGGGGGAAACATCCAAAAATGACCCGAAAAGGAACCAAAATGGATTTCCACGCTATCCCAACTGACTAGGGTTCACCACCAAGGAGGGTCTCAAAAGGGAATGTTATACTCAGTGTTGCTAAACAAAATCAGTGAGGGGCACAGGCAAACAATACCTTGCTCAAGTTAATTCTGTGTACAGCAGTAAGTGAGGCTTTTATCAAAATTCAGATGGAAAAAACTGGCTCTTGGCATTTTTCCCCTTGCATTTCATCTTAGCTATTATCTTTGCATGGTCAATGCTTAGTTTCCATTCATTCTCTCCCCCTCCATGTGTCTCATTTCACTTCCAGCTCTTTCCAGTTCCCACATGCCTCATTCACTTGTTTTTGAATTTCTTGACTGCCCCACCAACACATATTGCTCAAGGCAATGTACAACATAATTAAAAACATTATAAAGTGACATTTAACAAAATAAAAATGCACACACAGGTTGCTACACTGAAATGCTTAAATATTCTGGAATGATTCAAAAACTTCTCCATTTCACCACTAGAAAAAAAAAGTTTGCTAGCAGTTGATGCACTCCTACTTATTTTTCAGAAAAATAATCACCTACAGTACGCTTAACATTACAGAGCCTGCACCTGCCAACTAGTATCTCTAAAACTGCTCATCATTTAATTTAAAAAATAAAACAAAAACCTCTCTTTAACAAAAAAACATTTCTTGGCAAATCAGACACTACCCAGGACCCACACAAATCCTGAGTGTCCCTCCTCATTCAGCCAACTTAGGCTACCTATGCTGTTCAGAGTTGTATACTTGCCCTCCAGCCACAAGGTGGCACTCTGACATTTAGCAAGACAGAGCCACAAATAAATAAATCTAAAATCAAGAATGCATATGCTAGCCTTGAAGCAGAGATCCAGAGTCAAAATAGTGTTAGGTACATTTTCCTTCAATCAAATCCTGCTTCATGAAACAGTTGATAGTAAAACATTTCAAAGCACCAATAGGCCTTTCTGATAATAGACAAACGAGTCAAAAATATTTTACTCTCATAAATCATAATCTGAAGATTTCTTGCCACATAATCTTCATCACACAGGGCTTTTCAAGCAGCAATACGGGAAAGTTATTTACACTGGAGAGAAAGCAAAGTTACTTACCTGTAGCTGGTGTTCTGATAGCAGGCAGATATTCTCAAATGTGGGCGACATCATCCATGGAGTCCGGCGTGGACACTGCTATAGTGCACTGTCACTTTACAGCTTTGAGGCAGTGCCCCCACCACAGATGTCTTCCTGCCAAATGCTCAAACACAGAACCAGCATCATAGTATAAAAGGTAAGAAGTCAACTCCCAGGGAAGGCAGGACAGATGTGAGAATATATGCCTGCTGTCTACGGAGAACATCAGCTATAGGTAAGTAACTTTACTTTCTCCAAGAACAAGCACGCATAATATTATCGCATGTGGGACTCACAACGTTAATAATGAATTTGGAAACCGAAGTTGAAAGTGAGCCTGGTGGAAAGAAAGGACTGGAGAGTAGAGTTGATGTTCAAGTAGTAAAAAGATTTTGCAGAACTGCTTGTCCAAACAGACTATAGAATCGGGAGGACAAGCAATCCAGATCCAGAGCTTTACCTGGTTTTAAGCACTTGATGGCATCCAACACCTTCTTAGGTTGCATCTTGCAATCTAGCACCTCAGTTAAGCAAGACAGCTGAACCTCAGATAAATAGGTTTGCAAATCAGAGGGAGAGGCCAGGGTTTCCGATGTATAAAGAGACCGATAAAAAGATTTTAAAAACTCCCAAATCCTGTCAGATGTGATCTGCAGCTGATGCTTATCCTTAATAGACACCACTTGAGCCCGTGTCTGACTTATTTGAGGCAAGAAGACGACTCACCTTGTTATCCTCCTCAAAACAAACCCTCTTTGCCAGCAAAACATCATGGGCCACTTGATCCACCCACAGTGCCTTCAACTGACTCCTACAGGTAGTCAAGGATTGAAATATAGATTTAGACTGGGTGTGGGTATTTTGTACTTCGCTATCCTTCTGTGAGCATTCCTTTTTAACCCTACTAGCCCATGAGATAAAACAACCCACAACAAATGCCTTAAAATTATTCCACACTATACCCATCTGCATACCAGGAGTAACATTTCAATGAAAGAATTCAGGGATTTGCCTGACATAAATCTTGAACTAGAGCCTCATGATCCAGGAGACATTCGATAAACTTCCAGAAAGCAAGTCTATTATCTGTATTAAGCCCTCTACATTTTATTCAGATAGAGGCATGATCAGACCATACATTTGCTTCAATCCCCACATCAGCCACCCTAGGTACTAACTCTTTATCTAGAAGAATATAATCAATACAAGAGAAAGAGCAGTGCAAGAGAGACTGAAAAGTATAACATCTTGTGAAGAGGAGGACGAGGGGGTGGATAAAATGGAAGTGGAAGAAGAAGAAGTGAAGAGGGTCCAGAGGAAAGGGAGACAGAACAGAGCCTTGCCTGTGCTACTTCTGCAGAGGGAGAAAAGAAAAGGGTTTCTTCCCACTGAAAAATGGAGGCTGGAAAAGAACTACAATACCCATCAGCCCCGGGGAAAACCCTGGTATAGAAACTATCCTCCCCAGCAGCCTCCAGGGGAGAACCATGACAAGGCAAGGCAGGTGTCCCCTTGGGTTAATCAGGAGGAGGAGGAACAGCTGAGAAAAGGGTAGGACAAGGAACCCATGGAGTGGCAAGAGGCTGGAGAGAGAGAGAGAAGGGGGAGAGCCTGGAGGAACCCATGGACATAGCAGCATGGGCTCAATCATTGGGAAAAAAGCTGAGGAAGCAGGTGATTTCTTGGTATGGCAGCTGGACTGAAAGGGGGAAGAAAAGGGTCATGCGGGAGGAGGGTCAGTGATAGTGAAAGTGGGACCCTTGTTTCTCCCCAGAGAGTTCAAGCTGTTTTGAACTGTGTGCTGCTGAACTACTTAGAGTGAAGAGTGTGTTGTTTTGGGAGGGATTATTGTTTTTTTCTTGGGTGGACTACTCAAAGAGAAAGGAAGATGTTTTTTTGAACTGTTTGCCATTGCACCAGGGGAAGACGTGTAGCAGTGGTTTTGCCTTTTGTTTTGAGCTGTAGCCTGCAGATGCTTCCCCCCCCCCCCCCCCCCCAGTGGGGGGAAGCGCTAGGCTGTAGGACTGGTTAAGAGGAACAAACTGAGTTCTGGAAGCAGTGGGGTTTATGTTTCTTTTTGCCCTGCTGTGCTGATTCCATTGAAGAGGAAAAACAGTGGCGGCTGTGGTTTTGTCCCTGTTTTATTTTGAACTGCTGGACTGTGAACACCAGGGAAATAAAAACTTGCTGGTTTTTCTTTTGGATTTATTGGTTACCCGAGACATGCCCTTTGGATTACAGTGGGTTATGAAGCTTGGCCCATAGCCAGAGTCTCCAAAAGAAGCAACGGGATCCTGAGAACCCCTGGAGGAGGGACGGATCTTTCACAATCTATCCTTCTCATTAAGCAACCTCTAAACATCCAGCACGCCTAAAGTCTGCATAAAGCATTTCAAGGCCATCCTATCCACTTTTCTAAAGGTAGTAGCTGCAGAAGAATCCAAAGATGGACTGAGTGTGATGTTAAAGTCTCCTTCCAAGATCCATAATCCCAGTCCCAGACTAGAGGGCTGTTGACCTAAGTGCAAAAAGAAAGGTCACTGGGAGTCATTCGGGGCATAGATCGAAACTACATTATAAATAACCCCAGTGAGATCCACCTGCAAAGCCAAGTAGCGGCCATCAGCGTCTTTAAGTGTCTCCAATATCTTAGGCTGAAGGTGCTTTGCAAACAAGATATCCACCCCCGTACCTTTTTATGGTGATGAGATTCTGAAATGCTACCCGTTCCACATGCAGGGCCCAAGAGACAGGCAGAACTCTGGAGTCTCAATGAGTGGATGAGACGATGGTGCAGGGAGGAGGGTTTTAGATTTGTTAGGAACTGGGCAACAATCTGGGGAAGGGGGAGCCTATTACGAAAGGATGGGCTCCACCTTAACTAGGGTGGGACCAGGCTGCCGGCATCGGCATTTAAAAAGGAGATAGAGCAGCTTTTAAACTAGAAACCGGAGGGGGGGGGGGGGGGGGGAAGGGAGGCCGACAGTCACTCAAAAGCGCATGGTTCGGGATAAGGTATCTTTCAAAGATATCACCAAAAGAGGGATGATAGGGTATCCTGATAGTGAGGTTGCAAAAGAGACCGTAGTACATCAGGTGTCCTTAAATTCTGCAAAAAACAAAACACTTCTTGGAATCACTGTGGATTGAAATTTCATGTGTAAAGGGGAAAAGGATAGTGATAGGAGTGTACTACCGTCCACCTGGCCAGGATGAACAGACGGATTAAGAAATGTTAAAGGAAATTAGGGACGCAAGCAAACTGGGCAACACAATAATAATGGGTGATTTCAATTACCCCGATATTGACTAGGTAAATGTAATTAACTCAACCTGCATTACCCCAACTGCAAAGGAATCAAGTACAAGACCTATTATGGATCTAATTTTTCCTTCCTGGGCAGTCAACTCTGGAATACTCTCCCCAGATATATCCAATCAATCTGCACCTACCTACCCTTCTGAAAAGCACTAAAAACCCATTTATTCAAGCAAGCATATCCAAACGATCCAGATTAGTCTTACGAACCATATACCTAACACATACCCCCATGATAACGACACTGACCCAGACTTCATCTCCCTCCTTACTCCCCTCTCCATTGCCTATTTCTATCTACCCATCTTCTCTATTATTCTGGTATACTTAACTTTTACCCTCTCTAACAATATTCTGTATTCCATTTACTATGTAAGCCGCATTGAACCTGCTTTGAGTGAGAAAGCGCAAGATACAAATGTAATAAATAAATAAATAACATTGGGGCACGCTAGGGAGGTAACATTCCTTGATGAAATCAAGGATAGCTTTATGGAGCAGCTGGTACAGGAGCCAATGACAGAAGGAAAAATTCTAGACCTAGTCCTTAGTGGAGCGCATAATCTGGTACGGGAGGTAATGGTGCTGGGGCCGCTTGATAACAGTGATCATAAAATGATCGGATTTGACATCTGCTTTGAAGTAAGTATACATAGGAAATCAAATACGTTAGCGTTTAACTTTAAAAAAGGAGACTATGATAAAATGAGAAGAACAGTGAAAAAAAAAAAAAAATCTTAAAGAGGAGCAGCTGCGAGGGTCAAAATTTTACATCAGGCATGGATGCTGTTCAAAAACACCATACTGGAAGCCCAGGCCAAATATATTCCGTGTATTAAAAAAGGAGGAAGGAAGACCAAACAAAAGCCGGCGTGGTTAAAAAGTAAGGTGAAGGAAGCTATTAGAGCTAAAAGAAAATCCTTCAGAAAATAGAAGAAGGAACCGACTGAAAATAATTAGAAAAAGCATAAGGAATGTCAAGTCAAATGCAAAGCGCTGATAAGGAAGGCTAAGAGGGATTTCGAAGAAAAGATTGCGTTGGAGGCAAAAACACATAGTAAAAGTTTTTTTAGGTATATTAAAAACAGGAAGCCGGCAAAAGAATCGGTTGGACCGCTAGATGACCGAGCAATAAAAAGGGCGATCAGGGAAGACAAAGCCAAAGCGGAGAGATTAAATGAATTCTTTGCTTCGGTCTTCACCGAGGAAGATTTGGGTGGGATACCAGTGCCGGAAATGGTACTCGATGCTGATAAGTCGGAGAAAACAATGAATTCTCTGTAAACCTGGAGGATATAATGGGGCAGTTCTACAAACTGAAGAATAGCAAATCTCCTGGACCAGATGGTATTCATCTCAGAATACTGACAGAACTGAAAAATGAGCTTGCAGAGCTATTGTTAGTAATATGTAATTTATCCTTAAAATTGAGAATGGTACTGGAAGATTGGAGGGTGGCCAATGTAATGCCGATTTTTAAAAAAGGTTCCAGAGGAGATCTAGGAAATTATAGACCAGTGAATCTGACGTCGGTGCCGGGCAAAGTGGTAGAGACTATTATTAAGAACAAAATTACAGAACATATTCAAAAGCATGGATTAATGAGACAAAGTTAACATGGATTTAAGTGAAGGGAAATCTTGCCTCACCAATCTACTACATTTCTTTGAAGGGGTGAACAAACATGTGGATAAAGCTGAGCCGGTTGATATTGTGTATCTGGATTTTCAGAAGGTGTCTGACAAAGTACCTCACGAAAGACTCCAAAGGAAATTGGAGAGTCATGGGATAAGAGGTAGTGTTCTATTGTGGATTAAAAACTGATTAAAAGAGAGAAAACAGAGAGTAGGGTTAAATGGTCAGTATTCTCGATGGAGAAGGGTAGTTAGTGGGGTTCCCCCCAGGGGTCTGTGCTGGGACCGCTGCTTTTTAACATATTTATATATGACCTAGAGATGGGTGTAACTAGTGAGGTAATTAAATTTGCTGACGACACAAAGCTATTCAAAGTCGTTAAATCGCAGGAGGATTGTGAAAAATTACAAGACGATTTTACGAGACTGGGCGTCTAAATGGCAGATGACATTTAATGTGAGCAAGTGCAAAGTGATGCATGTGGGAAAGAGGAACCCAAATTATAGCTACGTCATTCAAGGTTTTTATTTATTTATTTATTTATTTATTTATTGCATTTGTATCCCACATTTTCCCACCTATTTGCGGGTTCAGTGTGGCTTACAATACATTGTAAATCGTGGAAATGCAGTTTGTTACAATCAGTTATGGATTCCATTGTGAGAAGTTAAGCGAGACAAAGTCAAGGTGTCGTTAGGGAAAAGGTCAAGGAAAAGAACAATGGAAAGAGACAACTGGAAATCGGTAGGGTGATAAAACCTTAGCAAAAGAACATTCGGTATAACATTTTCTGTGAGTGAAGGTTTAAGTGTGATGAGATTACGGGGGATTAGAGTTCAGAAAATAATGTATTGGTGTATTTCTGGAATAGTGAGTGTGGACTTCATGTGTATTGCTCCTTGCAGTAAATTTTATTGAAGAGATGAGTCTTCAGTAGTTTGCGGAAGTTGGTAAGTTCGTGGATTGTTTTCAAGTTGCGTGGTAGTATATTCCAGAATTGCGTGCTTAAATAAGAAAAGGTTGATGCGTGCAGCGTCTTGTATTTTATGCCTTTGCAGTTGGGGAAGTGGAGGTTAAGAAAAGTTCGAGATGATCTTTTAGCGTTCCTGGGTGGTAGGTCTATTAAGTCGGACATGTAGGCTGGAGCTTCACCGTGGATAATTTTGTGGACTAATGTGCATATCTTAAAGGTAATGCGTTCCTTGAGTGGGAGCCAATGCAGCTTCTCTCGTAAGGGTTTAGCACTTTCGTATTTTGGTTTTCCGAAGATGAGTCTGGCTGCAGTGTTCTGGGCTGTTTGAAGTCTTCTTAGTATTTGCTCTTTACAACCTGCGTATAGCGAATTGCAGTAATCCAGATGGCTAAGGACGAGGGATTGCACTAGGTTGTGGAAGACGGATCTTGGGAAGTATTGTCTTATTCTTTTCAGTTTCCACATGCAATAGAACATCTTTTTGGTTGTGTTGTTTGCATGGGTTTCGAATGTTAGATGGCGGTCGATAGTGACTCCAAGGATTTTTAAAGTTTCTGAGATTGGAAGGTTTAGTTTTGGTGTGTTTAAGGTGGTTATTCATTCGTGTTGTATTGGGAGGTGAGTATTAGGCATTGAGTTTTTTCCGCGTTTAGTTTCAGCATCTGCCCAGGTGTTCATGATGTGTAAACTTTGGTTGATTTCATTGGCTATTTCTTTGATATCTTGTTTGAACGGGATGTATATTGTTACATCGTCGACGTATATGTATGGGTTGAGGTTGTGGTTTGATAGAAGTTTTGCCAATGGGATCATCATTATGTTGAAGATGGTTGGTGAGAGGGGTGATCCTTGCGGTACTCCACATTCAGGTGTCCATGAAGCGGACGTAGTTGAGTTTGATGTAACTTGATATGACCGCAGGGTTAGGAACCCCTTGAACCAGTTTAGGACATTTCCTCCAATGCCAAAGTATTCAAGTATGTGCAATAGAATTCCGTGGTCAACCATATCAAAGGTACTTGACATGTCGAATTGTAGGAGAAGTATATTGTTGCCGGTTGCGATCATTTGTTTGAATTTAGTCATTAGGGTGATTAGTACTGTTTCTGTGCTGTGGTTCGATCGGAATCCGGATTGGGCATCATGCAGTATTGAGAACTTGTAAGTTGTTTTGTTACCATCCCTTCGGTTATTTTGGTTATCAGTGGTATGGATGCTACTGGTCTGTAGTTGGTTATTTCACTTGCGCTTTTCTTTGTATCTTTGGGTATTGGGGTGAGTAAGATTTTTCCTTTGGGAAGAGTCCGTTTTGTAGCATGAAGTTTACGTGGTTCGTTAGGTCTGTTACAAATTGTCGAGGGGCTGATTTCATGAGGTTGTTTGGGCATTTGTCTAGTTTGCAGTAGGATTTAGCAAATCGTTTAAGTGTTTCAGAGATGAGGTCTTCTGATAGTGATTCGAATTCGGTCCAGGTTCTGTCTGCAGGGTAGATTCCGTCTTCTGGGTCTAGACAGTCTAGGAGTGTGGTGTATTCAGTAGTGCTGGCGGGTATTTTAAGTCGTAGTTGTATAATTTTCTCCTTAAAGTATTTCGCAAGGTTGTCAACGTCTGGTATGTCTTTGCTGTTGCTTGTAGCTGGTGCGGTGTCTAGCAATTTATTCACAAGGTAGAAGAGTTTGTGTGTGTCTTTGTAGTTGGGTCCTATCATTGTCTTGTAATGTAGTCTTTTAGTCTGTTTTATGGTATATTTGTATTTCCTCCGGAGTAGTTTCCAGGCATTTAGTGTTTGTTCATCTTTCTTTTTGTTCCATGCGCGTTCTAGTTTCCTGACTTATGTTTTAAGTTTTTTCAGCTCTTCGGTGAACCATAGGTTTGATTTTTTTCCTATGCGATGTTCTGGTTTGGATTGGGGCGATTTTGTCTAATGTTGTGCATATATCATCCCATTCTTGGAGGAATTGAGGTTCCACGTTAAGAGTCACAGACCAAGAAAGGGATCTAGGTGTCGTCGTTGATGATACATTGAAACCTTCTGCTCAGTGTGCTGCTGCGGCTAAGAAAGCAAATAGTATGTTAGTATTATTAGGAAAGGAACGGAAAACAAAAATGAGGATGTTATAATGACTTTGTATCGCTCCATGGTGTGACCGCACCTCCAATATTGTGTTCAATTCTGGTCACCACATCTCAAAGAAGATATAGTGGAATTAGAAAAGGTGCAGAAAAGGGCGATGAAAATGATAAATGAGGAAAGGCTAAAGCGGCTAGGGCTCTTCAGCTTGGAGAAAAGGCAGCTGAGGGGGAGATATGATGGAGGTCTATAAAATGAGTGGAGTTGAACGGGTAGATGTGAAGCGTCTGTTTACGCTTTCCAAAAATACTAGTAAAATGTAGTAAATTTAAAATGAATCAGAGAAAATATTTCTTCACTCAATGTGTAATTAAACTCTGGAGTTCGTTGCCAGAGAATGTGGTAAAGGTGGTTAGCTTAGCAGAATTTTAAACAATGTTTGGACAGCTTCCTAAAGGAAAAGTCCATAGACCATTATTACATGGACTTGGGGAAAATCCACTATTTCTGGGATAAGCAGTATAAAATGTTTTGTACTTTTTTGGATCTTGCCAGGTATTTGTGACCTGGATTGGCCACTGTTGGAAACAGGATGCTGGGCTTGATGGACCTTTGGTCTTTCCCAGTATGGCAATACTTATGTAAGTCAAAAAGGCATGAGGAAAATGCGTGTAAGTAAAAAGCCTCTTACCCCACCTCAAGAAGTGAGTTTCCTGGATGCAGCATATACAGGCAGAAAGCTTACCAAGCTCCTTATAAAGACATTGCCACTTAAAGGGAGTGTTTAACCCCTTCACATTCAAGGAGATAAAGGTCCCCCCATATTCCAATAATTAGTAGCACAAAAAAAAATAAAATCTAAAAGATCTCTGATCCATCAAACAGAATAGGAAAAACCCATCCTAACAATACAGAAGACCACAAAACATAGCCTCACCTGAAGCTCCCACCTAAAATCCTATCACCCTTCCAACATCCGACCCATCCCTCCCTCCCCCAAATTCCAATCCATTCCCCCATCCATGAAACAAATAAAACGAACACAATCCCATAACGCCTTTTTTAAACCCAGATACACTAACCGCTGTTACCACATCCTTCAGCAAAGAGTTCCAGAGCTTAGCTATTCATCGAGTGAAAAAATATTTCCTCCTATTTTAAAAGTATTTCCATGTAAGTTCCTCGAGTGTCCCCTAGTCTTCTGTAATTTTGCCCCCAATAGTTGTCACTGAGCCGGCATATGGTACCTCTCCCGTGACTGCTTCTCTGATGTATACTTGGACTGGGCTGAGGCTGGCGCAAACACCCAGTTAGCCTGTATAGTCTGCATTTGCAGTAGCTCTGAAAGCTCCTCCTTCAGCATAGCCTAGATTTGTTCTTGTTGAGAAGGTGTTGGTACCGGCTGGGAAAAAGGAGTGGAAGCAGTCTGAGGTATAGCCTTTCTAGGTGTGGGAGATCTCGAGGATCCTGAAGGGTCTTGCTGAGGAATAATTAGTTGAAGAGAAGGAGAGCGGTCACTGAGAATCGATGATGGTAATACAGGTGAGGTGTTGGAAACAAGTCTGGAGGGAAATCAACGACGATGCTTACGTTTTTTTACGCTGCAGGTACCTCAATGCACGAGGTATTGACAAAGAGAATGTGGAGTCCTTCCATGTCTGTGGTACTGAGTCCGATGCAGCATCAGTGCAGCCAATGTCAATGTCATCAATTCATGTTCCGTGTCCGGTGTCCTTGCTTGCATGTGAAGACAGAGCGCACACTGTATATAAATGGTGCTCAGGACCCAAGCACTGAACACACCAGTTATGTGGGTCTCCTATTGCACCAAGCACACTTTTTAAAGCCACTTGGCACCCTCTTGGACATGGAGGGAAAAACAGCCAATGTAAGGTCAAATGGCTCATTGGCCTGGAGAGCTACCATATACTTCTGACTGAAAATGGTCAATGCTCCTCTATCAAAAAAAGAAAATAAATGTATTTTAGATATGTTCGATTAACTATGAGAAAAATGAAAAATATGACAGAAAATTATCCCGAAAAAGGGATGGCACCAAAATAGAAAAAGTTTAACGCATTGAAGAGAGATTACAAAAGACAACCTCTCTGCTCCGCAGAAAAACACTGCTCCTGTGCTCTAGCATTGGGTGGGAAGGCACCCGTGCATATATGGTGGGGGCCTGCCTTAAAGTTTTAAAGTGACAGTGCACTACGGCAGTATCTGCACCGGGTTCATGGACGATGTCACACACGTGAGAATATTATGCCTTTTTTGTCTTCGGAGAAAAAAAGTAAAGTACACACAGATTGCATTTTCAAACCTACGTGTGCAATTTTCAGGCAAAATTCTACCTACAGAAAAGTGCAAGTGTTTACAGGTAGTCTATACTCACAAAACACATGTTCTTTCCTTTGAAAATTGCTGCAAAGCTTGATAAGGGGTGGGAGTGGGGAAAAAAATAATATACTCAAACCTTATATTCCAGTGTGGAAAGATAAAATCACCCCCTACGACTACATATATCCTGCATCACTGTAGTGCTGAGCAGGCATGACAGTAAGGAAAATTATATGTCCAAAAAAAGTTTGCTAAGTTATCCACTCCAGTAATGAGACTTGGTGGACAGGCAGATTGAGGGCGTTTTCTTTTAACAGCAATCCTGGAGGTAGTGCCTGACCAAAACTAGGATTTTTGGCTTCGGCTGAAACCAAAGCTGCAGCCGAAATCAAAGCCATAATGTAAACTAACCTCCCCCCCCCCCCCCCCCCCCCCCCACCATTCGCTCCTGCCTACGCTGGCTTCTGAGTCAAAATGAATTTTGAGGCCTCCAGTGGCAGTCTACCACTGGAGTTCCTGGAAGCAGCGTGGGTAGGAGCAAGCCAGTATCACCTCTGCCTTCACTAGCCATCAATGTGGGAGGATCCAGGAGAGGGGCTGTACAGCACTGTTCCAGCTTCAGAAGATAATGCACTGGTGTTTTTGACCAAAAGAAGGCCAAACATGGATCATTCTCTACCTGAAGACAGGGTTGGTCAACTGACTGGAACCACCACTAAGTAGACGAGGGAAAAAGATGAATATGAATGGAATTATCAGTAGAAGAGAGCTCCTGCTCTTCAGTAACAGCCATCTTTCCAGACAATAGAAAAAGATGAACATTTTAGACCGGTTCACTTCCCCTCACCCTATCACAGGATATAGCTAAGAATGTACTGTACAAATCCAAACTCACAGGCACCGGTGATAACCTCTTTCTTCTTACGCCTGGTGATTCCACTTTGATATTTTTGGATGTGGATGAGGAAGAGGAGCTGCTGCTGGGAGATGGGCTACGCCTTCCCTTCTGAACCGAAGAAGAGCCACTAGCCGACCCTTCCGTGGGAGAGTCAGCTGCTGTTTTGTTACTTTCAGACCCATCTGCTTTTATAGGAATTGGCTTCACCACCTGGTTAGAGAATGATCCAGAAAGAGAGAAAGCTTTACATATTTATATCAATAGACAAACGTTACAAGTGAATCTACAAAAAAAAAAAAAAAAGGTGTAACTTATTACACTTTCAACCAGCACTGGAGAGGATTTCAAGGCACAAATGAGCAGCAAATGGCAGTCACTGATATGTTCAATTTGCTCTGTCCTGATAAATGAAGAATATCTTTCAAATACAAGTTTGAAATGTATTCAGTAATTTTAAGATTTCAGCTAAAACTTTACTTCTTCATATCAGTATCAACCACACTACTTAAACTTGACCAAGATATAGTGATTTTCCACAAAGGAGATCTTAAAAGTTAGTATAAGAAAATATCAAACACTGGATTATTCATATAGAGTACAATCTCAATTATCCGATGTAAATGGGATTGACCAGTTGTCAGGTAAGCAAAAATCAGACAATGTGAAAAACACTACATAAATTCCTTAACAATGCATAATCAAAGGCACAGAATTCCCGATTTTCAAAAATTAGCCATGTGCACACACTAAATATATTTTTGTATTTTTTAAAAGAAGGCATGTCAGGAGCACAGAATAGACGTTTCTATTCTAACCAGTTAGCACATCTATATTACTGTGGAATAACTGGTTAGTGCACAGATAATGCAGGAGCCCTTACCACCTACAAAATAGGTGGCAGTAAGTGCACCCGTGGTAATTAGACAAAAAAAAAGTGGCCATACAATGGCAACATTAGTGCATTTCAAAAAATAAACTGTCACAGAACTCGCAAATCACTTCAAAACAAAATACTGTGCAAATAAACTTCAAGTGCTTCCAAACTCCAGAAAAACATGAATAAAAATAAGGAGGAAACAACCTCAAAAGCCTAAAGTGCTCAGTGACAATACACAGATGGGCAAATGCTTCATCATTGGTCAGAAAAACTTCCTTATCGATTCCATTTATTTTCACTTTTCAAATTATGCTTTACTGAACGCTCTGCTTAAAACAGATTATTGTGCAAACATTCATTGCTTCAAAACAAACAAACAAAAAAAACCATAAGGCATTTAACTTATTTTCTCAGCTCCCGACGGGGACTCGTTTCACCCAACAGCTTTCTTAAGGAAGGGAGACTCAACAATTACGTGCCAACATGACATTTGTTTTTGTAAGACATCTGCTTGGCAGCGAATGGCATGTTGGCACAATATTGTTGAGTCTCCCTTCAGAAAGGCGGTGGGCGAAACGGGTCCCCCTTCAGGAGATGAAAATAAGCTAAGTGCCTTGTGCTGTTTTTGAAGCAATGAATGTTTGCAAAATAATCTGTTTTAAGCAGAGCATCTAGTAAACCATAATATGAAAAGTGAAAATAAACTAATGGAATAGATAAGGAGGTTTCTCTGACCAATGATGAAGCATATGCTTGTTTGTGCATGGTCACTGAGCACTTGGGCTTTTGAGGTCTTTTCCTCCATATTTTTATCCATATTTTCCTGGATAGGTTTAAAGAGTTTGGAAGCACTTGAAGTTTATTTGAACATTAGTGCATCAAAATTAACAGGAAAAATAGAAAAACCATGGTAAACATAGTAACATAGTAGATGACGGCAGAAAAAAGACCTGCACGGTCCATCCAGTCTGCCCAACAAGACAACTCATGTGTGCTACTTTTTGTGTATACCCTACTTTGATTTGTACCTGTGCTCTTCAGGGCACAGACCGTATAAGTCTGCCCAGCACTATCCCCGCCTCCCAACCATCAACCCGGCCTCCCAACCACCGGCTCTGGCACAGACCATATAAGTCTGCCCAGCACTATCCCTGCCTCCCAACCTCCAGTCCCACCTCCGGCTCTGGCACAGACCGTATAAGTCTGCCCAGCACTATCCCTGCTTCCCAACCTCCAGTCCTGCCTCCCAACTCCGGCTCTGGCACAGACCGCATAAGTCTGCCCAGCACTATCCCTGCCTCCCACCACCGGCTGTGGCACAGACCGTATAAGTCTGCCCAGCACTATCCCCGCCTCCCAACCTCCAGCCCCGCCTCCCACTACCGGCTCTGCTATCCAATCTCGGTTAAGCTCCTGAGGATCCATTCCTTCTGAACAGGATTCCTTTATGTTTATCCCACGCATATTTGAATTCCGTTACCGTAAAAATGGCCTTAGCACACAGGAAAGATCCACACTAGGGTGCACTAAGGTCACTTTTTACTGCAGCTTAGTAAAAGGATCCCTGAATAAAATCAACTTCTTTTAAAGTGAGAATATTAAGTTTAATACTGCCAGGACAGCAAAGGTGCAGTATTACATTCTGACACTAGAGGGAAGCATTGTTACTGTGATCAAACCAACCTATTATTCATTTGCTATTCAAGCTTTTTTAAAACCTTTTATCTTTTAGGATAAATACATTTAACATTTTGTAATCAAATAAATTACTTGATTAACATAACTAAAAATACTCTTAAGACATAAGCCCTGTGATTCATTCAGACACAGCAGAAGCAGGCAAACTTAACCTGGAGTTCAGTTTAAGATTAACAGTAAAGTCCCGAACATTATCTCTCTATATAAAACGCACCTCCAACGTTCTAATGAAGCCTCACTCTCCCAACGTTCTAAAAGTGAAATGGCAAAGATTGATTCTGCGCAATGAATAAAAGTGAAGTGGCAGAGATCGATTCTGCGCAATGAGTGGTGAACTGGCTAACATCGATTTCGCTTCATGAGTGTCTGCCTCATGCCAACCCGCATCTACTCCTGAGATCCGTCAAACTGACATGCCAACCTCCCCCCGCAACCCCCCCCCCCCCACAAACACTAAACACCATCTTCAGACCAAAACAACTGCCTGCCTGCAACGGATCCCTCCGGTTTCCTCAAAACTAAAACTGCCTGCAAACAGACCACCTGAGTGCCGTACTGGACCGTTGATGGTGGATCTGTCCTTAGGAGGCGGGCGCATTGGGCAATAGAACGATGATTGGTGGGTGGAAGAATGGAAAGGGCCATACCTGATGGCATACACAGCAGCAATTGCTGAATGTGATCGTGGGGGCGGGGACAAGTAGTCAACATAACACTGATGGGACATGTAAGTGGAGGATTCGCATCTGGTAGGCGGCCTGAATGATTGCCAGGGGAAAAAATGATTGGTGGATTGTGTTTTCTGGCTGGGGGCGGTGCTGGCCTGGACAGTGTGTTGCTATCCTCAAGAGCTGTGTACAGTACAGTAACCTTTTGACGTTTTCCTGCTACTCCGCATCGCTATGCCTTCTCACCTTTCAGGCTACCGCTGTTCGGTTGTTTGGTGCTTACTGCCCTCGGGGGCCGCGGCAATAACAAATATTCCCGGGAGGTGAATGAAAAAGAGACGCAGCGTGGGCTAACAGAATTCCGCCCTCTAAAACTCAGCCAAGTGTGGGACAAAGCGCAACGCCTGAGTGGTTGAGGCTGGTACAACTCTCTCACCCGGCAAAACAACTGGTAACCTGTTGTGTTCACGCTCATACACACTGGCATTTTTCTACCGCTAAGTGTATTCTGTGTGTGGGCAATTATAGTAGGCACATGTTTACTTTTCACTACAATTGAGGTTTCAGCAATTCTGATTCATTCTGGTGGAAACGGACTAGGAAAAAGGCGGATCTTGCGCATTCTTTCTTCTCAGAAGTACCGCTTTTCACAGGATGCGCCATTTCAGCCGCTACAGATGTCCTGGATCTTCCCATCGGAAATGTGGGATCTGCCGGACAGCATCTCTCTTTCACACGCAAAGACACACACTCCCTCCCCCAACCCCCAAGTGAAACAGTAAAAAACAACATCTCTCTCTCACACACACCCACAGACCCCCACAACCCCCCCCCCAAAAAAAAACCACACATACACTCATACAGAACAACCGTACCCTACCCCACGACGGTATCTCACACCCACACTGAATCACTCTCTCTCTCACACAGCCTCGCTGTGTCTCTGTCTGTGACACACACACACAATCAATCAACATTCTGTCTTTCTCTATCCCACACACTAACTCGGCCACCACACACACAGTCTCTCTCTCTCTCTCTCTCTCACACACACACACACTCTCTCTCTCTCACACACACACACACAGTCTCTCTCTCTCTCACACACACACACACACACAGTCTCTCTCTCTCTCACACAGTCACACACACACATACACAGTCTCTCTCTCTCACACACACACACACACAGTCTCTCTCTCTCTCACACAGTCACACACACACATACACAGTCTCTCTCTCTCACACACACACACACACTCTCTCTCACACACACACACTCTCTCACATTCTCTCTCTCTCTCTCACACACAGTCACTGTCAAACACACTCCGTCAAACATACACACTCAAAGGAAAACCTTGCTAGCGCCCGTTTCATTCCTTACAGAAACTGGCATTTTTTACTAGTCGTTTATAAAATACATATGGCCCAATACTACTCACCACAGGACCTCTCCGGCTTCTCCTTTCTAGCCATTCGTGCTTCCAGGCTGGCATACATGTTGCCTTGAGTTTCTCCCGGATCATGCGCTCTTCTGGGCGGTCATCCATTTTCTGTAACCCCTTAAGGGTTTCTTTATTCTCCATGTCACGACTACAGTGAGGAAAGAAAAAACAATGAGAATGATAAAATATGACTAAAATTGTTATTACTAGTAAGAGCATTATGATACAATAACAAGTCCCACAATGCACTGTAATTACCTAAACATTAATTCCAACTGGTTGGAGCAAGTCACGTATACAGGAAATGCGACATTTGCTATTTAACACAACTGCATGAGGCATATTCATATACAGTGGTGGAAATAAGTATTTGATCCCTTGCTGATTTTGTAAGTTTGCCCACTGACAAAGACATGAGCAGCCCATAATTGAAGGGTAGGTTATTGGTAACAGTGAGAGATAGCACATCACAAATTAAATCCGGAAAATCACATTGTGGAAAGTATATGAATTTATTTGCATTCTGCAGAGGGAAATAAGTATTTGATCCCCCACCAACCAGTAAGAGATCTGGCCCCTACAGACCAGGTAGATGCTCCAAATCAACTCGTTACCTGCATGACAGACAGCTGTCGGCAATGGTCACCTGTATGAAAGACACCTGTCCACAGACTCAGTGAATCAGTCAGACTCTAACCTCTACAAAATGGCCAAGAGCAAGGAGCTGTCTAAGGATGTCAGGGACAAGATCATACACCTGCACAAGGCTGGAATGGGCTACAAAACCATCAGTAAGACGCTGGGCGAGAAGGAGACAACTGTTGGTGCCATAGTAAGAAAATGGAAGAAGTACAAAATGACTGTCAATCGACAAAGATCTGGGGCTCCACGCAAAATCTCACCTCGTGGGGTATCCTTGATCATGAGCAAGGTTAGAAATCAGCCTACAACTACAAGGGGGGAACTTGTCAATGATCTCAAGGCAGCTGGGACCACTGTCACCACGAAAACCATTGGTAACACATTACGACATAACGGATTGCAATCCTGCAGTGCCCGCAAGGTCCCCCTGCTCCGGAAGGCACATGTGACGGCCCGTCTGAAGTTTGCCAGTGAACACCTGGATGATGCCGAGAGTGATTGGGAGAAGGTGCTGTGGTCAGATGAGACAAAAATTGAGCTCTTTGGCATGAACTCAACTCGCCGTGTTTGGAGGAAGAGAAATGCTGCCTATGACCCAAAGAACACCGTCCCCACTGTCAAGCATGGAGGTGGAAATGTTATGTTTTGGGGGTGTTTCTCTGCTAAGGGCACAGGACTACTTCACCGCATCAATGGGAGAATGGATGGGGCCATGTACCGTACAATTCTGAGTGACAACCTCCTTCCCTCCGCCAGGGCCTTAAAAATGGGTCGTGGCTGGGTCTTCCAGCACGACAATGACCCAAAACATACAGCCAAGGCAACAAAGGAGTGGCTCAGGAAGAAGCACATTAGGGTCATGGAGTGGCCTAGCCAGTCACCAGACCTTAATCCCATTGAAAACTTATGGAGGGAGCTGAAGCTGCGAGTTGCCAAGCGACAGCCCAGAACTCTTAATGATTTAGAGATGATCTGCAAAGAGGAGTGGACCAAAATTCCTCCTGACATGTGTGCAAACCTCATCATCAACTACAGAAGACGTCTGACCGCTGTGCTTGCCAACAAGGGTTTTGCCACCAAGTATTAGGTCTTGTTTGCCAGAGGGATTAAATACTTATTTCCCTCTGCAGAATGCAAATAAATTCATATACTTTCCACAATGTGATTTTCCGGATTTAATTTGTGATGTGCTATCTCTCACTGTTACCAATAACCTACCCTTCAATTATGGGCTGCTCATGTCTTTGTCAGTGGGCAAACTTACAAAATCAGCAAGGGATCAAATACTTATTTCCACCACTGTATTTGCATAGGGGTGGTTCTACTAAAGGGCATTAAACCCGCATCTCAAAAAAGATATAAAGGAATTAGAAAAGGTGCAGATAAAGGAATTAGAAAAGGTGCAGAGAAGGGCGATGAAAATGATAAAGGGAATGGAACGACTTCTCAGAGGAAAGGCTGAGAAGGTTAGGGCTCTTCAGCTTGGAGAAAAGGCGGCTGAGGGGTGATATGAAAGAAGTCTACAAGATGAGCGGAGTAGAGCGGACAGATGTGAAGCGTTTGTTTACACTTTCAAACAACAAAACCAGAGGACACAAGATGAAGCTAGAATATGGTAGATTTAAAACAAATAGGAGAAAGTTTTTCTTTACTCAGCGTGTAGTTGGACTCTGGAACTCGTTGCCGGAAAATGAGGTGACAGCAGCTGGCCTTACGGAGTTTAAAGGGGGTTTGGACAGATTCCTGAGGGAAAAGTCCATTGAACATTATACATTTTTTTTTTGGGGGGGGGGGGGGCGGTTGCCGGGTTCTTGAAGCCTGGATTGGCCGCTGTGGGAGACAGGATGCTGGGCTTGATGGACCCTTGGTCTTTTCCCAGTACGGCGGTGCTTATGTAATGTGCAGGTTAGCATATGCAAACAGGCTACAGCAGAAATACATTTTGCAGTTTTTTGCCTGTTTGCATGCACTAACCTGCATGTTGCCTAATTTTTAGAAATACGTTTTTGGGAGGGAGCATGTCATGGACAGAATAGGTGTTCTCACATTGCCCAGCTGGCGTGTTATGATTAGCGCATGCTAACAGAGGTGGTAAGTGCTCCCGCATTAATTTTTTTGTGGGTATCACATGCCAATAGGAACTTTAGTGCCTGACCTGCAAATAAAATAGAAAATGCCCATTTTCTATCTGGGCTTAGTACACGGGAAAGTCCTGCAAATTTTACCACAGCTTAGTAAAACGACCTCTTAGTCTGTACCTTCTGTGGTTTTCATTAAAGTGCTGAAAAGATTTTTTTTTTAAATCACTACCATCACAGGCACAATCAGTACTAGAAAAATATAACAGCCTAACAGCAATCCTCCAAACAACCCTAAATATGTGGATTGGACCTACAATTCAAATGGTTCAACATAAGTGTTTCAAAAAAGAAGAAAATTCAATTTGCCAAAACAAAAGAAACTAAAAGGTGAAAAGATGAAAGTTAAGGCTGAGGCAATTGAGGATTTTGTTTGAAGCTTTGCTGAATTAAAAAGGTACTCTAAAAGGGCAGCGACCTAGGCTTTTCTTTTAAGTTAAATAATGACTACAAAATGTCCCACAGTTTAAAACGGTCACTATTAGAAAGCAACCATTTGAAATTGTGTAGTTACAAAACTAGAATTTAAGAGAAATAACACTTGAAAAGGTTATGAGAAACTGAAATCCTGGGTCTTTAAACCTCCTAGGAACCAATTTCTGTTATTACACAAACTGCCTTAGAAGCAGAGCAGAGTTCATGCTCATTCTATACGTGATTATGGTAGCTATACACAGATATTTAAAATATTTTAATGACATATAAATGCCCTTTTACTAAACTCAGCATGGGAAAAACAGGCTACCAGAAAACACATTAAAATGTCTTGTCATATTTGTTTTTGTTTTGTTACAATTGTACCCCGCGCTTTCCCACTCATGGCAGGCTCAATGCGACTTACATGGGGCAATGGAGGGTTAAGTGACTTGTCCAGAGTCACAAGGAGCTGCCTGTGCCTGAAGTGGGAATCGAACTCAGTTCCTCAGTTCCCCAGGACCAAAGTCCACCACCCTAACCACTAGGCCACATATTATGCGTGTTTGCACATGCTAAACACGCATTAACTGTTTTCTAAAAATATTTTTTTAAGAGAGAGAATGTCATGTGCAAAGTGGGCGTTCCTGTGTCATCCAGCCAATTTCTTCGCATTAATGCGCGCTAATTGCATAATATAGAATTAATGTGTGAGTACTTAAACAGGAGGAGGTAAGTGCTATGCACAAATGAGAACATTAGCCCACAACCTGTAAAAAGGAAAGAAAAATGCCCAACTTTAATGCTGCATTAAATCTGGGCTTAGCATGCAGGAAAGTCCCAGATTTCAGCACACTTTAGTAGAAGGAACCCATGCGACCACACCTCGATTACTGTGTGCAATTCTGGTCATCACATCTCAAAAAAAGATATAGTAGAATTAGAAAAGGTACAGAGAAGGGCAACAAAAATGATAAAGGGGATGGGATGACTTCCCTATGAGGAAAGGCTAAAGCGGCTAGGGCTCTTCAGCTTGGAGAAAAGTCGGCTGAGGGGAGATATGATAGAAGTCTATAAAATAATCAGTGCAGTGGAACGGGTTGATGTGAATCGCTAGGACTAGGCGACATGCAATGAAGGTACAAAGTAGCAAATTTAAAATGATCGGAGAAAATATTTCTTCACTCAACATGTAATTAAACTCTGGAATTCTTTGCCAGAGAATATTGCTATATTCTCTGCTTTTTTACTAGTTAGCTTAGCGGGGTTTTAAAAAAAAGGTTTGGATAGCTTTCTAAAAGAAAAGTCCATAAGCCATTATTAAAATGGACTTGGGGAAAATCCACTAGGATAAGCAGCATAAAATGTATCATACCGTTTTGGGATCTTGTCAGATACTTGTAACCTGGATTGGCCACTGTTGGAAACAGGATGCTGGGCTTGGTGGACCTTCGGTCTGTCCCAGTATGGCAATACTTAAGTACTTATGAAAAGAGTAGTAATAGACAGAAAAACGCCAACTGGCCCATCCAATCTACCCAGTAATTCCTGTGTTTACTGCCAAGATATATCCCAGTTGGCAAACAAAGAATTTGCTTGTTGGATACTCCTGAACCAAGTTAGGTTCTTGCCATCCTCCTCACTGGTTCACTATCATCCTGAAGTGAGCTACTCCCATTCTTAATTCTTACCCCTCCCCCCCCCCCCCCCCACACTTATATAATAATAAAACATTTCAGACTACCCTGATAAATCATGAAAAATCATAAAGATGTAACCTGTGATCAAAAACACACACAGCCTTGCCTCCTGGACAAGTTTACAAAATTAATGTCATGACCACCATGTAAAGACCATGAACAAAACAATTCTGCTATTAATCTTTTTGAAAGATACTGCAGTTACTTTACATAATGTGAAATACTACACAGCTTACAGGGAAGAAAAAACACAAATAGTCTTATAAAACCAAAAAAGAAGAATTAATCCTTTTTGGGATATGTTTGTCATTGGTGCTTACCCTCTCCTTCACCTCCATCTACTATCCTCTCTTACAAGTAAGGCAGGTGGCTATGTCAGCCAAAGGGCAAGAGAGACACTTAACTCTTCCTTGAAGACCCCCTTATCATTCATCGTCCTTGAGTGGAAACATATCACCTTTAAGGCTCTCCCAAAAACCTAGAAGCTTTCTAGCTTGGGGACAATATTTCACTAAATCAATAAATTCTCTTTCCAATGTTATCAAACTTAAAAAAAAAAACTGTGCACGACTTAACAGCTTGTGTTTTTCTCAGCAATAATATTCAAGCAAGTTACTTGCACTCAATGTGGCATTTTAGGGGTAGGAAAGAGAATTAGGTGTATTTTTCACTATTGCACAGAATTAGCACTGCGCTTCTCTGTCCTCGAGGCAAACGAAGCTGCTAATGGTGTCCAGGAATAGGGTACTGGGGGTACTTGGCTTAGCATGCCCTTATGAGGATCTTTCCCACATGCTAAGGTCATTTCTAGTGCAGCCGTCAAAAAAGGTTCCTTCTCTTTATTGCATTTCTGGCCGTGCACTAATATTGGCATTAATGTGTGGCCATTTAAAAACAATTTTACACAGGAACACTTACCACCTCCCATTTGGAAGGCACTAAGAACTCCTGCATTATGAATGAACTAATTAGTGGAGGAATAGCCTAATAGTGCAGCAGCCTAAGAATCAGGGAACCGTGTTCAATTCCCGCTGCAGCTCTTTGTGACTCTGGGCAAGTCATTTAACCTTCCACTGCTTCAGGTACAAACCAAGCACCCATATGTAATATGTAAACCGCTTTGGCTGTACCCACTGAAAGGCGGTATATCAAATCCCATCCCCTTTTCCTTTGCACGACAGTAACGTCAATGACAGCACATCCATGCCCATTCTTCACCTCATACACCCCCCCCCCCACCCCCTAAAAAATACAAACATAAATAAAAAAGCTACAGCTGACAACTGGTGCACAAAGATGGCAAAACTAATGCAGAGCGCTTCAACATGTCCTGCATTAGTGCCTAACATAACTTAGCAAAAGGGCACCTTAATTTCTAACAACTCTGTAAAAATTAAATCCAGCTTTAAAATGTTCTTAAAATATTTGATAGAAATTAACCTAGCTCAAAGATCTCACGAATATGAACTTAGATTCTAAGTACATTCTATATACTGGTTAATAGCAATACATGGAATTCAGAGAAAGTGGTTTATGCACAGAAATGGCTTTCTATAAAACTGTCTGGGACTATATGTCATTTTGTACGTGCTTTTTATGCACAAGCAGCAGAGGAGGGCTACTCAAAGTGGGGGTGGTGGAATTCAGATGACATTTGGCCATACACACATTACTTTAAATTATGTACGCAAGTTTTCTTGAAAATGTTATGTGTACTAAATAGCAGATGCAGGCATTTAGTTTCAGTAGGATTTTTTTCAAAGGGCAGATATTTACACACTGTAGATCTGGGTAAGTAGAAGTCTCAAGGAGGTTTGATAACAGGAGACAGCATGAGCCTATCTGGCTAATTATCTGAGCTGAAGCCAGTGGGCGGAACTTGCCACCATATTGGTCACAGCAAAACAACAGCAATTGAAATTGAAAACAATAGCAAACTTGTGAGGATTATACTATTTTTTATTAAACTTCCTAGGTTTTGCATTCTCTCTGTAAGCAGGGGATCGAGGGGGGGGGGGGGGGGGGCGTTGAGTTATATTCAAAATGTATTTGTCAGCCCTCCAGAGCTTGCTTTGTTATTTGCAATGCTCTGTTGTGGATTTCAGTGCTGTGCTATATGCTTAGTTTTGCTTATGATGACAAGACAGACATCTAATATAATAAAATGCACCGTGAACGTTCTGAAGACAACGTTCTGAAGTCACTCAAACACTTTCTGAAGGGTTCGTGGATTCGTGGTGTGAAGCCACCCAGCCGTCTCTGCCCCACCCTCGCGTCAAACGTCATGACGTCGAGGGCGGGAAAAAAAACGGATCGCGAGGGCAGAAAAAAAAACAAACAAACTGATCGCACCCACGCACGGTGCGTTTTAGTATATTAGATTTACCTCCGTGGTGGCGGTTCCGCCAGCGCAGCGTCAGGGAAGGAGGCGGCGCTCCCGACGTCTCTAGCCTTCCCTTCGCTGTGTTCCGCCTTCTTCTGACGTCAATGATGACGTCAGAAGAAGGCGGAACACAGCGAAGGGAAGGCTAGACGTCGGGAACGCCGCCTCCTTCCCTGACGCTGCGCTGCCGGAACCGCCACCACGGAGGTAAATTAAAAAAAGAAAAACAAAAGAAAAGGGATGTTGGGGGGATAGAAGAGGGTGGGCAGCAAAGTTGAACACTGGGAGCAGGAGGGCAGGGGAAAAACGACAGCATGGATGCGAAGAGGGGGGGGGGGGGAAGAAGAGGGCGGGCCAGGCTGGGACATGGGAGAGAGAGGAGCATGGATGCGAGGGGGGGTCATGGAAGGAAGAGAGGGGAATTGCAGGAAAAGGAAGAATGGAGGGGGCAGGGGACAGAGGAGCATGGATGGGCATGGATTGGGAGGGCAGGGCTCAGGGAGAGAGGGGAATTGCTGGAAAGGGATAAATGGAGGGGGCAGGGGACAGAGGAGCATGGATGGGCATGGATTGGGAGGGCAGGGCTCAGGGAGAGAGGGGAATTGCTGGATAGGGATGAATGGAGGGGACAGATGGGCATGGATGGATATGGATTGCAGGGCAGGGCTCAGGGAGAGGGGAATTGCTGAATAGGGATGAATGGAGGGGGCAGATGACAGAGGAGCATGGATGGGCATGGATTGGGAGGGCAGGGCTCAGGGAGAGAGGGGAATTGCTGGATAGGGATGAATGGAGGGGGCAGGGGACAGAGGAGCATGGATGGGCATGGATTGGGAGAGCAGGGCTCAAGGAGAGAGGGGAATTGCTGGATAGGGATGAATGGAGGGGACAGATGGGCATGGATGGATATGGATTGCAGGGCAGGCCTCAGGGAGAGAGGGGAATTGCTGAATAGGGATGAATGGAGGGGGCAGGTGACAGAGGAGCATGGATGGGCATGGATTGGGAGGGCAGGGCTCAGGGAGAGAGGGGAATTGCTGGATAGGGATGAATGGAGGGGACAAATGGGCATGGATGGATATGGATTGCAGGGCAGGGCTCAGGGAGAGAGGGGAATTGCTGGATAGGGATGAATGGAGGGGGCAGGTGACAGAGGAGCATGGATGGGCATGGATTGGGCGGGCAGGGCTCAGGGAGAGAGGGGAATTGCTGGAAAATGATGAATGGAGGGGGCAGGGGACAGATGGGCATGGATTGGGAGGGCAGGGCTCACACTCTCTCTCTCATATACAATGTCTTTCTGACTCTCACTCTCACACACTCTGTCTCACACTGTATCACATTCACTCTCTATGTGCCACACAGTCACTCACACACTCGCTTGGTCTCATACACTCACTCTCACAGAGAATCTGTGTCACACACACTCTCTCTCTCGCACACACACACACACTCTCTCTCACACTGTGTCTCACATACACACTTGCACACACTCTCATTCTCACACACACACTCTCTCTCAAACACACTCACACCCAGACTCACTCTCTCTCTCTCTCATACACACACACTCACACTTTCACTCTGTCTCTCACACAGTCACTCTCACATACACTCTCCGAGGAAAACCTTGCTAGCGCCCGTTTCATTTGTGTCAGAAACGGGCCTTTTTTACTAGTTTCTACATAAAAATAATAGCAGCTTTTACCACAAAAGACGTGTTTTGAGAGGAGGTAGGTGCTTTTGTTCCCAGCTTGGCAATGTGCTGCCCCAGGGTTACACAGCAATAAACCAAAGAGAGCCTCGGAAGCTGAGACACAGTCCTTCCCCTACCCGGAAGGATAAAGGCCCTGGAGATAACTGACAATTCTGAACCTCTGCCTTCTCTCCATCCCCCCCCCCCCCAATGGTGCTCGCCACCTCCCCAGTCGCAGCCCACCAGCCTTCATCTCCTGTCACAGTACTAGGATGTCCCTATAACCAGAACCTCGAAATGACACATGGTTCCTCTGTGTACATCCATAAGCTGCACAAGCCGGCATATTTCTATAACTGAGATTTAATATAAATGCAACCAAAGAGCATGCGGCAGTGGACAGTTTGTTTTGATGTCACCAATGTGGCAGCTGCAGGGGAAGACAGCTTCAAGTTTTTGACACTGTGCTATCTCCTGTCCTCATTAAACCTCACTGAGGAGTCTAGATTAAAAAATATTTTTTTTTTTAAAGTGAAAATTTCCATTGCAGTCAGAAAACATATTTTTCTAGATGAAAGTGAAGGTTACATTATTACACAGGAAGGCATTCATCCAGCTGAAGAGTTTGGATGTAGGAGCCCATTTTTTTTCCTTAAAATTTTAATGTGAATGTTTGGTAGGCACTCTTTCAGAACAGGTATATTCATTTGGAAAAACGTTTAAGAAAACTGTAGTGTTTAATATTCTGTTGGGCTCATTTTCTCACAAAAAAAACCCCAAATCAGTATTTTTGAAGCCTATTTTTAGACTTTTTCTATGAAGTTCATGAAAAGTGCGTTCATATCACAAGGGAGTGCGTCGGAGGCGTTTCGAAAGCAGGATTAGGGCGTGCCTAACAATTGGACATTTTACAGCCATAATGGAACAAACAAAAAAGTTGTAAGTACATAAGTATTGCCATACTGGAAAAGACCAAAGGTCCATCAAGCCCAGTATCCTGTTTCCAACAGTTGCCAATCCAGGTCACAAGTACCTGGCAAGATCCCAAAACAGTACAATACATTTTATGCTGCTTATCCCAGAAATAAGCAGTGGGTTTTCCAAAGTCCATTTTAATAATGGCTTATGGACTTTTCTTTTAGAAAGCTATCCAAACCTTTTTTAAACCCTGCTAAGCTAACTGCTTTTACCACATTCTCTGGCCATAAATTCCAGACTTTAATTACACGTTGAGTGAAGAAATATTTTCTCTGATTCGTTTTAAATTTATTACTTTGTAGCTTCATTGCATGTCCCCCTAGTCCTCTATTAGAGCAGCATGCAGGTCCCTAGAGTAGTGTAGTGCTCGGTGCAGTACACAATGGGGGACCCAGGTCCCTATCTCCCTCTGTCACACTTGTGGTGAAAACTGTGACCCCTCCCAAGGTCACCAAAACCCTACTCTACCTACATATAGGTGCACCCTTCACCCATAAGGGCTACTGTAGTGGAGGTTTCGACCCCAAGCTCGAAACCTTGGGGTCATCTTTGACTCTTCTCTCTCCTTCTCTGCTCATATCCAGCAGACCGCCAAGACCTGTCGTTTCTTTCTTTACAACATCCGTAAAATCCACCCCTTTCTTTCCGAGCACTCTACCAAAACCCTCATCCACACCCTTGTCACCTCTCGTTTAGACTACTGCAATCTGCTTCTTGCTGGCCTCCCACTTAGTCACCTCTCCCCTCTCCAGTCGGTTCAAAACTCTGCTGCCCGTCTCATCTTCCGCCAGGGTCGCTTTACTCATACTACCCCTCTCCTCAAGACCCTTCACTGGCTCCCTATACGTTTTCGCATCCTGTTCAAACTTCTTCTACTAACCTATAAATGTATTCACTCTGCTGCTCCCCAGTATCTCTCCACACTTGTCCTTCCCTACACCCCTTCCCGTGCACTCCGCTCCATGGATAAATCCTTCTTATCTGTTCCCTTCTCCACTACTGCCAACTCCAGACTTCGCGCCTTCTGTCTCGCTGCACCCTACGCCTGGAATAAACTTCCTGAGCCCCTACGTCTTGCCCCATCCTTGGCCACCTTTAAATCTAGACTGAAAGCCCACCTCTTTAACATTGCTTTTGACTCGTAACCACTTGTAACCACTCGCCTCCACCTACCCTCCTCTCTTCCTTCCCGTTCACATTAATTAATTTGATTTGCTTATTTTATTTATTTTTTGTCTATTAGATTGTAAGCTCTTTGAGCAGGGACTGTCTTTCTTCTATGTTTGTGCAGCGCTGCGTATGCCTTGTAGCGCTATAGAAATGCTAAATAGTAGTAGTAGTAGTGGAGGGCTCAGGTGACAAGATAAGGGAGCAAAGGTGAGAAGTGAACCTGGGAGCATTTTTATGAAGTGCAAAGAAGTGTTCTCTAGTGTCCCCCATTGCTCTCCTGGGATGTCTGGGGGATCAGTCTACTAAAAATGCTGGCTCCTCCTACATCCCAACGGCATGAATCTCTACGTTGTACACCTATTTAATTTTTTTTTTTTTTTAATGGACCAAAACACAAAAAAGTCCAAACCACAAAACCATGTTCAAAATAATATTTTTGTTAAAAAAAAGCAATGTTTTTTCTTTTTTGAAAATGACCTTCTTTCCTATTCGGATTTTGGATGTTTTGTGCAAAACGTCCAAAATCGGACTTAGACGTCATATCGAAAATGCCTCTCTTTATGTATGTCTCTTTGGGCTCTGTGGATGGGATGTGGTGTATATGGAAGTCTGAATCAACGGTTTTAAGCCCTGTTATTCCAAAGCCATTTCCAATTATAATTTCTCTTTTGTTTTTGGCCACTATTCATTTCTCGATATCTCCTAGATGTAAACTGGCAACGTTTTTCTTTTGGTCGCCAATCTCTTAAAAGCTTAATAAATACATGCAAGGAACAGGGGAGCGTATCCAAAAAGTGATGCATAAAGTGATAACATAACCCTGAATAAGTTCCTAGTTCTGAATGTACCTTCCTCCACTGATTTTTCAGATCTACTAAATAAACTGGAAAACCTATCAAAACAGATCATATGAGAGACCCAATTTGGGAATATGTATCAACGGGTAAACACAGGTAAGCATAAAATGCAAGGCCTAGTAGCTTGAATGAAACAGCATAATGATATCTTTCCTGTTCTAAAGATACCTTAAGGGAGCAGGTCTGAACGTGCAGGATGTTCAGGTTAGAATTTATGCTATACTATTTTTTTTTCTTAAGGACTGCCCATCTCCACAGGATAAGTGAGTGGGCAGGCACATGCTACTTTATATAGTATCATTTTAATGCAGTTAAAATTAATCTTTACTGAATTTTCTTACTAGCGATTTTTAAAAAATATCTTTATTGAGGTCCAAAACCAAGGACAAGGAATATATCATCATTAAAAAACAAAACAAAATAATTACACATAGCAAATGTTAATAGTGTTACAGAACAATAATTTATTATTTATTTATTGCATTTGTATCCCACATTTTCCCACCTCTTTGCAGGCTCAATGTGACTTACAATACATCACGAATAGTGGAAGTATCATAGAAAATGAACATTTAGTGTTACAGAAGGATCATGGGCTACATGATAATGATCAAGCATGATAGTAATATAACAAGCAAATGATGTAAGACATTTCTGAATATATGTGGAAGAGTTGTGTATATTCACATTGGTTGATCTTTGTGGTATGTCTTGTTAAAGAGATGGGTCTTCAGTAGTTTGCGGAAGTTAGTTAGTTCGTAAATCGTTTTTAGGTTGCGCGGCAAAGCGTTCCATAGCTGTGTGCTCAAGTAGGTAAAGTTTGACGCGTGCATTAGTTTGTATTTTAGACCTTTGCAGTTAGGGAAGTGTAGGTTAAGGAATGTGCAGATAATCTTTTGGTATTCTTGGGAGGTAAGCCTATCAGGTCTGACATGTAGGCTGGTGCATCTCCGTGAATGATTTTATGAATTAGGGTGCAAATTTTGAACGTGATACGTTCTTTGAGTGGGAGCCAGTGTAGTTTTTCTTGTAGGGGTTTAGCACTTTCATACTTTGTTTAACGAATATGAGTCTAGCTGCAGTGTTCTGGGCTGTCTGAAGTTTCTTGATTATTTGCTCTTTGCAGCCGGCGTAGAGTGCGTTGCAGTAGTCTAGGTAACTAAGCACCATTGATTGTACCAAGTTACAGAAAACATTCCTTGGGAAGAAGGGTCTTACTCTTTTTAATTTCCACATTGAGTGGAACATCTTCTTGGTTGTGTTTTTTGCGTGGATTTCGAGTGTTAGATGTCGATCGATGGTAACTCCAAGAATTTTTAGGATGTCCGAAATTGGAAGGTTCAGATTTGGTATGTTAATGGCGGTGAATTTGTTCTTGTTATGTTGAGAGGTGAGTATTAGGCATTGGGTTTTTTCTGCATTAAGTTTCAGCCGAAATGCATCCGCCCATGAATGCATGATATGGAGACTTTGGTTGATGTCACTGGAAATTTCCTTTAGATCTTGATTAAATGGGATGTAGATCGTTACGTCATCTGCGTATATGTATAGGTTGAGGTTTTGTTCTGATAGTAGTTTGGCCAAGGGTATCATCATTAGTTGAACAGAGTCAGTGAGAGGTTCCTGCAATTTTACAAGTGATTTAAATCAAACCTACCCAGCAATCCTGCTAAAAGTGAATTTCTGGGTTAGACAAGTAGAACATAAAAACACAGGAGGAGAGGACCATCACAGATGCTCCAGAAAAAAACAAAGCAGTGAGGGAAAGAAAGGAAAATGCAACAAGACAGAACCTTGTATTTAAAATGTCCTTTAATAGTTCCAACAAGAGATGATACACAAATATAGCATTTGAACTACAAATGATGATGGTGACATAAAGTAAGACTCGACATGGCCACAAGTTTAGAAGTGAGATTCTATTAGCTGTAATTCAAAATCACAACAAACAATGTGAAGAGCTGAAAATAACACACGCTGAAGCGCTCCTCAATGTTTGTTGTGATTTGAATTACAACTAATAGAATCTCACTGCAAAACTTGTGTTGACATTGCTGTTGAACTGTATGACTCCTGATGCAGGCATCTTCGCCTAAACACTGACTTGTATAGTCTTACCTTTATGCCACCATCATTTGTAGTTAAGATCTTGTTGGAACTACTAAAAGGACATTTTAAATACAAGGTTCTCTCTTTATAATTTCCTTAGATGAGCAGAGGCAGAAAGGCCATTTATATATTATTACACACACACACACACACACGACAAAGACAAAAAGTAAGCTAGCTCCAAGACAATCAAAAAGTGACGCTGTAAATGGAAGTTTGCTTACCATAACCTGTAATTTATTTATTTGTAGCATTTGTATCTCACATTTTCTCACCAATTTGCAGGCTCAATGTGGCTTACCTTATACCGTAATGGCGATCGCCATTTCCGGGTAGAGAATTACAGATGATATTACATTAAGGTGCATACATGGTAAAGTATTGTACAATATGGTATTGCATAGAGGTTCCTGATTGATAAGAGTAAATTATAACGTGAGTTAGATAGACAGCTATAGAAAGTTCTTTTCTGACATGAGAAATAAAGTGGTAGTGCGTATTGCGTGATTTTCATTAGTAGTCATTAGGTTATCAGTCAGGTGTAGGGGTACGGTTTTGTCTAGCTCATGAAAAGTCTGTGATTAGGATGGAGCGTTGTGGTAATCCTTCTTGAATAGGTCAGTTTTCAGTAATTTTCGGAAGATTGTTAGGTCGTGCATTGTTTTTATGGCCTTCAGTAGTGCGTTCCATAGTTGCGTGCCTATGTAGGAAAAGCTGGATGCATATGTGGATTTATATTTAAGTCCTTTGCAGCTGGGGTAATGGAAATTCAGGAATGTACGTGCTGATCTGTTTGTGTTCCTAGTTGGTAGGTCAATAAGGTCTGACATATAAATCGGGGCTTCACCATGAACAATTTTGTGGATCAGGGTGCAAACTTTGAATGCAATTCGTTCTTTTAGTGGGAACCAGTGTAGTTTTTCTCTTAGGGATTTGGCACTTTCGTATTTCGTTTTTCCAAATATGAGTCTGGCTGCTGTATTTTGGGCAGTTTGAAGTTTTTTAACCCTCACAAGTATCAGGTCCTACTTGGAGAACAAGCAAAGCAATGGCATATTTTACAGGACTGGAATCTGTCAGGCACACCCCAGCCTAACAGTCCTTCCTGTTGTAGTCTGAACGCTTCAAGCAGCCAACTCTATAACATGTTGTTCCATTGAGTGATTAAACTCCACTGTACAGAAGAGGTACTGTACAGAATATATTAAAAAGGTACATTATACTGGGAACAGACTAACAAGGAAAATTGCCATTTTATTACTGTCCCCGGTAGCTAGATCCAGTGAGACACTGTATTGCAGGGTAAAATTTATAGCAGGCAGCCTTGAAAACTTCTGCTGAATGTTACATCTGCTGATGCCTATTTTGCATACTTCCAAAAGTAGTCATGTTTCATCCTTTCTTCTACTGTGGTCTAAGGGTCAGGTGGCCTGTTACAGACTGATTTATTGAGGCATGAGCTTTCGAGGACAAGAGACATCTAATAAAGCAAGCTTGCCCTGAAAAGTTTGTGCCTCAATAAATCCGTTGTCTATAAGGTATCACCAGCCTCTATCATTTTTGAAGTTATGAATGAAAGGAACCCCACATAGCTGCTCTGCACATCTCCTCCACAGCAGCAAATGTCTGACCTAAAAATTAGGCTTAATTGCTCTAGTGGGGCACATTGAGGATTCCTGGAAGCATCTTACAGACCCTTCTTGTAAGACCTGATGAGGGAAGAAATGAAATCATCTGAAAATGAGTGTCTGTTCTGTAGTATTTTGTTTTATTCAAATATTTTGATGCGCTCATAATATAGAGAAAGAACAAATTCGCCTCTTTAGAATTCCTAGGACTAAGCCATAAAAAAGTAAGCAAAACAATGTCTTGGTTAATGAACAACAAAGAATTAATCTTCAGATTGAAACTTAGAACTGGTCTTGGCACAACCATGTTTGAGAATAATTACAGGGTGGGGGGAAGAAAAAAAAAAACAGAAAAAGTTTGCAACTCATTAACCCTCCTGGCCAAGCAAATTAACAAAAAAGGCTCTCTTGCTGATTTGAAAATAAAACACAGACTGAACACCGATACTCAAATAGAGGCTTCATTCAATCCAGTATTAGACCTCCAAGAAGACAGCAATACCAACACAATAAAAATATCTATCTAATATTGGGATAAGAAACCAGAGGATTCTTCTAATAGCAATTTGACAGTAACAGTCACACAATTTCTTAGAGTCCTCTTGTTCAGATCTGTGTGCAGAACCAAAACAATAAAAGCCTGAATGACTGTAGATTGGGATGGAGTTGCATAGGGCAGATCTCCAGGAAATACAGTAGGCTTTGTTAGTCCAAGTCTGTCTGGCCCTTGTGTTACAACTATCAAAATAGAATTTGGAGTTTTCCTGTCAGTTTTCGGGCAGTTCCAAGTATTGAGGACTGGGATATAGAATGGAACCTAAGTTTCATTAGCTCTAGAAACCAAAGCTGTTCTGGGAAAAAGATAACAACTATAAGATCTTGTGGTTAATACCCACACAAGCAAGATCTAAGGAGGAAAAATGCACAAACAATTCTTCACATTTTTTGGCAGTAGCAACTCTAAAGACACTGAAGATTCCTAGAAGCTCTGTGCTAAAGACATGGTATAAGATCCTTAGTCAATGCTTCTAAAGCTTTCATCCAACATGACCCATTTTAAACACTTAAATTCACATGAACACAACCACTTTTTCCTACCATTTATCCAAAACATGAAGCAAGCAGTCAGTACACAGCCCTTTGTTTCACTGAGAGCTCATGGACCTCAGTACCAACCAAACAGGAAGCAAGGCCCTGTGAACACCTAACTCCTAGAGGCCACATGCTGACCGCCACTACGGGGCATTGGGAAGCAACACTGTTTCTGTGACATGTGGGGTCTTGGACCAGTTTAGGGATCACTGTCCTAAGCCTAATCAGGAACAAATAAAATTCCGATTTGATTGGTAGCTCCTTTGAGATGACAGTTTTACTTGCAGATTCAAGCACCCAACAATGTGGGTAATTGAAAGGCTGTACAACTAAAGTACCCATTTCTCTTAGGGGATCTTTTTACTAAGCTGTGTTAGGCGCTAATGTGCATCTAATGCAGCTTAATATGGCATACCACAGGGTGTACCCAGGCGTCTTGCGGTAAGTGCCAAATGTCCACAAGCTACATGCTTAAAAATATTTGGGGGGGGGGGGGCTTCTCTGGTGGAGATGAAGAGTGGGTGTTCCTGTGCTAATCAACACAGCTACATTACCACGTGCTAACTGGTTAGTATAAGAATAGCATGTGAGCCCTTACTGTCTACAAACTGGGTGCCAGTAAGTGCATATGCACTCATTTTCTTTTATGCCATTTTTACAGCTGAAATAAAAACTGCCTCAGCAAACAAGAAAAGCCTGCACAAGAGTGCAATTAGGCCACTTTTTACCACAGCTTAGATCATACTCTCCTCCTTAAAGGGTCCTTTTACTAAGCTGCGATGAAAATAGGCCTTAGCACACCAAGGCCTATTTTTACTATGGCTATAAAAACCCCAATTTTCTACTTATTTCATTAATGGCAGTGCTAATGTTCTCCAAATGTATATCCCATATAGAACTGTTGCAAACAAATCATCATTTGAACTTCCCCAAAACTGTCTTACAAAGAAATTTATGAATGTGTTCATATGTTCTCAGATTGGACTGTCACAGACCCAAAGGCCTTAAACTACATCCTCAGGCATTTAATCGTCACACATTTCAAACGTTTTCTTGTGCACGCTAACGCATGTGAAAGTCTAATCTGAGAATATATGAGAACATTCATACATTTTTTTTGTAAGACAGATTTTGGGAAGTTCAAATGATGATTTGTTTGCAAAAATTCTACTATATGGGATATACATTTGGAGATTTATCCAAGTTTCCCACAAGTAAGCTTTTTCTACCTCCAATAATTTGGTGCTACTGTGCGACCATATTTAAGAGCACTTACTGATATCTATTTTGTAGGCAGTAAGGGCTCCTGCGTTATCTGTGTGCTAACCAGTTAGAGCACAGTAATATAATGCACTCCCTGGTTAGAAAGGAATGCCTACCCTCCACCTGACACACCCCCTTAAAAAAATTATTTCATATGCACGCACTTAAAAACTAACGTGGTGCTGTAACACATCCCACAGTACTCCATATTTTGCTGCATTAAACATGTGACGCTATAACGCATCCTGCAATAGTCCATATTTTGCTGCATCAGGTGCAAGATAGTGCTTAACGCAGCTTAGTAAAAGAACCCCTAAGGTAGCTTCTATTTCTGTGTTTGTTTTTATTTTAATTTTTCCCTTATATTGTTCTTCACTAAGGACTTCAAGGATCCAGAGCAGTTTACAACAAATCAAATTATATCAGCAAAAATACTACATAAAAAGTACTTATAAAATATACAATTTCTCCAATCAAGGATTACCCAACTACTACTAAAAATAATAGACCATTCTGATCAAATATGCTCTCACAGAGGGAAGACTACTCACTCTAACAAGTCATCTCTGTTACAGCTTGCCCAACATTACCCTGTGCTGTCTCAGGTACAAAACGTGGTGGTGGTGGGGAGGGGGGGTCTTACTAAAGCTTAGCTCATGTTACCTGCCACAGGATCCATTTTATTCCTATGGGCCCTGCTGCAGATAACATATGCTAATCTTTAGTAAAAGACCCCCTCCCCCTTAGATTTTAAACCCTCTGGGAAACGCCTATGGTACCTAAAAGTAACTTGTCGTGAACCATACAGTGCTAATTATTATTTTTCAGTTCTTTTAGGCTGTGTTTGATCCTCAGATGTTTCTTAATTGTAAGCGTGCACTGTCCAGCTTTAAACCACGATGGCCAGTGCAGGATCCCACCATTTCATTTTCATTTATTAGCATTTTTATACCGTCCATCCATAAATCCTGAGCAGTTTATAACATAACATAGCTTCACACTACAAAACAGTTCAAAGACTTAAAACAGATTGCCATGATAAATGATTTAGCCCTGCACAAAGTTTATATTTCATCTCGCTATCTTTAAATAATGCAGTGCAAGTAAGAGACAAAAAAACAAGCTGAAATTGTTTCAGCTAAAAATATGCAGTAGGAATCCATACAGGCTTATTTTCAAAGCACTTTGGGAGGCTAAGTTCCATAGGTTTCTATGGAACTTTGGGAGGCTAAGTGCTTTGAAAATATGCCTCATAGTGACCTAACTTGAGAGAAAATCAATCCCAGATTGCAGGTGATAGACTAGTGTTACATTAAAAAAAAAAAATCTAGAAAACAATTCTGCAAAAAATTTAAGAATTCTTAATTTTTCTTATTCCAAGCTCATTTCACCTAGGAGGTCTTTTACTAAGCCACAGTAGTTTTTTAAGCTCACGGTAGAAATCAGCTCACAGTAAATGTCAAGATACCCATAGGAATATAATGGGCATCTTGGCGTTTACCGCCAGCTGATTTCTACCGCAAGCTAAAAATGCTACCATGGCTTAGTAAAAGACCCCCCCCAAAGCATCTAGAAAAATGGGCTGCCCCCTTTACAAAGACCATATTATATACCAATTGCTAAAACTAAAAGTTCAGAAGGTAAAGATCAACCTTTGTAGGATGTATCCTCAGACAGCTTGGACATTTCAACGTTTTTGGAACAGACAGTGAATGAAATTAAGACGATCTATGCTTTTAGTTTCATTTGCATTCTTGCAGGATAAAGAGGCTTTGCTGAGATTTATAATTTACAGCCTCACAGCTCTGCTTTCTTGATACTAAGATATTTCTAGACATCTCAAGATGGATGCAGGAAAGGACAAAAACATTTTTGGAAATGTGTTTGGAAGTAACTTCTTTGGGAGTTCGGTACCAGCTGTGTTTCCCTGTAAATGTGCTGTTTTAAGCATATCATTTCTTTGAACAGTTGCAACTATAAAGTTTCTTAAATATGCAGGGATCTTTGAGAGACCTATCCAAATTTGACTCATAGGTTGATAATAAAACCAGAACACCCTTAGGGCTCTGTTTACTAAAGTGCACTAAAAGCGCTAGCACACTTATAGCACAGCTTAGTAAACAGGGACCTTACCTTCTTTAATGACATTAGAATGTTTCCAGCTTCCATGGATTTGTAAGAAAACAATTAGTCCACACGTCTTGGATCTCTGTAGTTGTGGACTAAGTGCCTAATTTTGGAATTTTTTTTCTTAAATAATTTTTCCTCTAACTTTTTTAAATTCTATTTCTGGGCCTATTTCTAAAAAGATGTTATATCTTTCTATAATTTCATATATTAAAAGAAAAACATACATTTAGGCCTTCTGATTCATATAGTTTCAAAAACATTGTTGAACTAGATGTAAGAGGGAAGGAAGGGGAGATGCGGAAGACATGGGGGGGGGGGGGGGGCATGGCTGATAGTTTACCTAGGATATCTTTGGACTGATCCCCTTGCCTTTCCTAAAATCCAAATCTGTACACTGACGAAGATATGTAATAAGCTGTTTCCACAATTGGGGACCCATAACTGACAAACTAGTCTGATCTGTACTTGCTACTGAAGATCTGTTACTTCCTATTCAATAGACAGGGTGTTTGCATGGGTTGCATCCTGATAGGTAAGGCCCAAACATTCCATTCCAGTGTTTTAGCACAATGCTATGAACACTGTAATCAAAGGCCACTGAAATAATCAATAATCTTACTATAACAATTTCAGATTAATAACCATTGGTCAAATAAGGAAATGAAAAGACCTCGGCACTATATCCCAATCAAAAACAGACTGGTGAACACGCAACAACAAATCTGCATCAATGAAATCTGCCAGCTCAGAATGCACAACCTGCTCTATCAGTTTTGCCAAAAATGGCAAGCCAGATATCGATCTGTAACATGATGGATCAGCTGGATGTTCCTTTACCTTTAATACAGAGTGAATGCTAGATTGCTTTAAACTCCCAGGCATCTCTTCTCTCTGAAGGGACATATCAATGATACTAAGCAAATCTAATACTGTCAATTTCAGAGATTTTTATTATCCAAATAGAGCAATGGTTAATTTTACCAGCAGAACCAAATATTATATCAGATAATAATTGTCTAGAATCAGTACTTGAAAATGAAGCTCAATATCCTCTTGGTTCTCTCTCATCATTCCCTAAGATTAGCTTCAGACTAACAGATGTCCCAAGCTTTCGTACCTAGTACCGAAAGCATGTTTTAAAATCCTCAGTAGCGAGCATGAAAATTTCCCTTGGGGGCAGCTAGCATTTGCACAGTACGGAACAATTCTCTGGGGCAATTCACTGCTATAAGAATTGTTTTTTCCTAAAAGGCTTGTTAGGTCTATATGTCAGGTGTTGATAAACTGTTGAGCTGCTTTATAGTGCTCTAAGTGTTCTGGTATCTCTAGAATACCTTCCTGTACATCTACGCATACATTTTTCCTTCTCTAGATCTTCATTAAACCAAGATGCTGTATTAGAGCACATGACACAACTAATCATCACTGGAGCTAATTCCTCCATATTGTGGAAACTGGGGCATCCTCAACCATTACAACAATATCATCACTTACCAATAAGGACATCTACTAGCAAGGTCTTCAAATCAGTTGGTTCTCGCTTCTATTTTATCATATCTACAGCATTTTGAAAAGTTCTAGTGGAAATCTGTAAATGGAAGTGAAGAAGACAATTGTCTGTCCAAGATAAAGGCATATTTACCAAGAACCCAATTTTATGATCATTAAATGACCACCAAATGGTCCTGGCTGGTCTGTGCATGGCCCACTTGGAGAGCACTAGACATACTGCATTTAATTTTGCAGCATCAGCTCTCTAGAATACTATGAGGCATATTTTCAAAGCACTTAGCCTTCCAAAGTTCCACAGAAACCTATGGAACTTTGGAAGGCTAAGTGCTTTGAAAATATGCCTCAATGGATCTCATTTTCAAAAGAGAAAAACGTCCAAAAAGTGGCATAAATCAGCATTTGGATGTTTTTCTCACAAAAACGTCCAAATTGGTATTTTCAAAAACAATTTTTAGACGTTTTTCTATGAAGTCTGTCAGAAGTGCATTCAAATCACAAGGGGCATGTTTAAGGAAGGATCTGGACGTTCCTAACACTTGGGCACTTTTCATCCATAATGGAACAAAACAAAACCATGCAGGACTAAAACTATGATGTTTTGAGCTAGACCTGTTTTTATAATGAATAAGGCACAAAAGAGTGCCCTAAATGACCACTGGAGGGAATCAGGGGTGACCCCCCAAGTGGTCACTGACCCCTTCTCACCCTCCACACATGTGAATACAAATATGATTTAGCAACCTCTATGACAGACTCAGATGTGATAGCCAGGTCTATTACAGCAGCATGCAGGTCCCTGAAGTAGTGTAGTGGTCAGTGCAGTGCACCATGGAGTGGGGAACTCTGGTCCCTTTCTCCCTCTACCTGTCACATTTGTGGTGGAAACTGTGAGCCCTCCAAAACTCACCAGAAGCCCACTGTAGCCACATATAGGTGCCCCCTTCACTCATAAGGGCTATTGTGTGCAGCTGTGGGCACTGGGTTTTGGGGGGGCTCAACGGTGAGATGTGTACCTGGGAGCTTGTTTTTGAAGCCCACTAGGGTGCCCCATTTATCACCTGGGATGTCTGAGAGACCAAGCTACTAAAAATGCTGGCCTTTCCTATATCCCAATGGCTTGATTTTCTCCAAAGCACAAAACCGTGTTAGAAACAGTATTTTCAAAAACAAAAGATAGGCGTTTTTCCTTTTTGGAAAATGAATTTCTCTTTCATTCAGATTTTGGACGTTTTTTGCAAAACGTCTAAAGTCGGACTTAGACGTCATATCGAAATTGCACCTCTATGCCTCTATTCATACAGAGCTCTTATTAAAAACTTAACTATTCAGGCAGGCTTACGATTTCAGGTGGTGGGCGTGCAGTTTCGGGCCTTCAATACTGTTAATGAACATGTGATATGACTTTTTTTAGTTGATATTTTTCTTTCCTATACTTTTATTGTAGTTTCTATTCAATTTTATTAGTCTAAACACCACCTTGCCCTGCAAGTCAGGTATGGCAGTATAAACTCTTGGAACCAGCCATTTTTCTATGCAGAACACAAAATCCAAGATATGGCCTTTACTATGAGTGGCACCTTTAACAATTTGCTGCAATCCCCGCTTATTCACTATATGAAAATAAACCATCCAGTTCTGAGCGTTGTTATGCACAAGAGTCTGCATGCAAGTCAAACACACTTAAAATTATACCAGGAGATAGCTCAAAGGCAACTGCCACAAAATATTATGCATCTCACTGGCTTAAAGTTGCAAACTTTATCTTAGCACAATATCACTTTGTATTTGTTTACACCAGAGTTTGCAAACACCTCTCCAGTACTATGTAAGCCACACTGAGCCTACAAATAGGTGGGAAAATGTGAGCTACAAATGTAACAAATAAATAAAATTGGAGGGAGGGGAGGATGAACATGACAACTATATGCATGGCACTTCCAGGTCAGTCAGTAGGTTCCAAGTAGCACCACTGCCAACCTTTATTCTATTCATAGGCTTATACAGGACTTTATTCCACTCCTCTCTTGAAAAGGGACCAAAAGAGGTTATACCATATGAGATAAAATGCCTCATTGTGCAAATAATTACAAAATATAGTAGCACAAAACACAATCCCTAATGTATTACTAACATATCCATGTTAACCCGTTTGAAACTTAATCCACCAAAAAAGTTATGCTGTATGGATCTCGGCTCCAATTTGAAATTCAGATTACTACGGTAATCTAACCCTAGTTCGCTCTGCGGCATAGCCCGCTATTACACTTTACTTTGATTTTAAAATCCTTACAAAGATATCTAGCCAGACGCATTCGGCTGCCCTCGCACTCTTACGCCGTGCACACCTCCTCACGCTCATTTGGGGATCTCCCCTCCCCGTGGTGTGCCATTTCTCTCTCTCTCAGTCGCTCTCTCCGGTGTAGCATAAACATAACAGAAGCATAGCTCACCCTCTCCTCTCCGTCGCCGATCCGGCACCTCTTCCTCAAACCCCGCCCGTCAAACTCATATCAGAGGTTGCCCACCAACAATCCCGTAGTCTTCCTTCCCTCTCCGGTGCCCCGTCCCCTATGACACAACTTCCCTCCCTCTGAGGGCCCGCCTTGCCGGAAACAGAAAATTGCGTCAGAGGAGGGCGGAACACCGGAGAAGGAAAGCTGACTTGACTGTGTGTGTGTGTACTGGACACTTCTGTCGCGGGCGATCTGAAACACAAGTTGGAAATAGAGATCTGCACGGGAACGGGCTTTGCGGAGATGGAGGTAGTTCCTGTGGGAGTGCACGAGCCTCTCGGTAACCACCTACCTACACAGAGTTCTCCAAGACGTCCAAATACCGCTTTCTTTTTTTTCCCCCAATAATTCAGCGCAACCGCACTTTACTCTCTGCCCCGGTTGAGGCTCACACTGACCTAGTATGCACGGACCATCTGCGTCAGGTCACCTGATCTACAGACGCATGCGCGTGGCGAATGGCGATATCCACGTGCAGCTACACGCTGCTCGTGAGGTCGCCACACCCACATGCGCCAGTAGAACGGGTGATGATTACTTCTAATGTCGTTGGTCCGTTCATGTGATAGTGTCAGTGTGAGCCTCTGAAGCATCAGTCGGGGTAGAGTGCAGGTACCGCTGCACAGAATTATTGGAGGAAGGACTCGTAGGACTTGTTGCATAGTGCTATGTTTGACACCAAAGGGGTGAGTGTTAATGCCCCAGGCGGTTCTGCAAATGATTTTTTTATACATAGAGTTGGAAGCGTAGTTAAGAGTAGATTCGGAGCCAGCATAGGTTATAAGTAAAGCATGAAATTTAGCTGCTCTGAATATAGTTTAAGCCAGCTAAATAAAAGCTCTACCTTATGTGCACGAATGGTGACAAAGTTACTGCTTATATGAATTAAGATAATTCAATTAAAAAAGTATCACTTTATTCTTTTGGGTTTGTTTTAATTTATTGTTTCTATGCTTTAAAATAGACTAACAGGTAATCAACAGCACTCTAACAAAACCTCCAAAGCAGAAGGAATAAAGCACTAACTAAGATGGTCCAAATTGCAGAAAAACTATTCCCTTGTATGTGTGCGTGCAAAAATACTGTCCCACGAGGACAGAGTCATTATAGATGGGTTCACAAACTCAGTATGGTCCAACAGAACCTCACAAACTCAACACAGGCCATATTTTGGCTTGTCAGCCTTCATCAGTAGTTAACTGCAGATATGACCTGTAACTGAAATCAAAGAATTACAAATACCAAGAAAAAGTAAAAACCTTGAGCAGCTGTGCATCACTCTATAATGGGTGTCCTTTGCCCCCCTCCCCCCCCCAAAAAAAAATAAATAAAAGCAGTAGCAGAGTCCTCCATGCTTGATCTCCAAACTCTTTATCTAGTTCACCAAAATTTGACAAAAGTGCAACAGTGATACTACAGGTTGCAGAGTCCTGTTAAGGGCTGGTAGTTCTGACCCCCAGTGGGTAGAATACCCTTAGAGGCTCTCTTGAAGACAAGAGCAGCAGTCCCCTGGGAGCATTGCTCGAGGCGGCTCAGAATAAAATGGCCTGCAGGGGCACTATCAGTGCCTAGGGCTGAGAAGAGCAGAGGTAGCCCTCTAGGGAATCCTGGTTCTGGTTGTTTTAGAGCCCTGTTAGACTGGTAAGTCTGAACTCCAACAGGGAGAAAACTCAGAGGCTCCTTTTGAAGAGAGGACCAGCGAGGGACAAGGCCTCCACTGTGCAATCGGCACTGGGGTCCCATCAAGGGAGAAGGCTTCCTAGGTGTGGCTAGCACTAGGAGCCCAGGAGGACAGTGGTCCTCAGAGCCCAGGGAAAACTTCGAGGAAGCTGTAGCAGAGATGCCTGGAAGTCCAGCACAGCAACCCCATCCTAAGAAGTCTCCAGTGGAGAAGTGAGAGTGGACTTGCAAGAGAAAGGGAAGGCGGGACCTAGGTAATACAGCCACACGAACACACTGGCTTAGCTAAGAAGCTGGGAGGAACTTACAGCTACTACATTGGCTAGCAAAACTGAAAGGGTATGAAAAGTGTGAAAGACTATAAATTAATGGTTCCAAAGATTTGAATTATAGACTAATGCTATGGGTTCAAGTGCACAAGTACTGGGTTAAGTACCAAGATTGTTGAAATTTGTTGGTGCTTATGAGAACTGAATTGATGTGCTAAGAAATCCTTATTTCTTAGACCTCTATATACACCATCTTTTGCACCTATGTAAATGGCTTAATAAAACCTGTTTAATTTATTAGCCAACCCTGTTCAGAGCAGTCTTTTGGATTTTTTCTGAGGGGAGAAGAGGGTAATTGCGCCTGCTAACACTTTTCATCCCCAGGTGGAGACACTGAGTGCCATGTGAGTAGAGAACTGATGGAGGCTGCCCTGGGAAACTCCAGCTAGGTCAGGCCCCGGATCCAGGAGGATCCTGTAAGGGGGCATTACATGTGGTTCAAAGTAATGCAACATCATTATTCAGGGAGAATTAGATTCAACCCTTACATGTCAAAATACATTAGAAGCTCTGGCAGAGACTTGTTTATGAATATTTATTCCTCACAATATTTCCAAATTAATAAAATGCCTTTGCTTATTTGGGAAGAATACATACTTCATAAATGGGTCTGTGCCAGAACTTCTAATGCATTTCAGTAGCATCCTATATAATAATTCTCACCTCCAACGTTCTAAAGTAGCTGCCTGTGTCCGTGCGTCCTTCGGAGTTGCTGAGCTAGGCTCCGAAGTCAGGCTGATGTCACCGTTGCCATTATGCAGAGAAGGAGGTGTTGCGAGGGCTCCAGCAGCCAGCTGGCAAGGGAAGCCTCCAGTTGGCTGGCCTGTCTGAGGAGGAGGAGCCCGGCCACGAGGAATCCTGCGGCCTGAGAGGATCGGGGCGACTTCCAGAGTGCCGGCTCTGCCAAGATGGCTGGCGCTCCACTTCGCAGGGCCAAGAGGATCGGGGCGGCTTCCGGAGCGCCAGCTCTGAGACCACACTCTTCAGGAGTTCGGAGCAATACTTAGGCCAGCCCCTAAATGTTGAGGTTGGGGGGGGGGGGCAGGCTATTACTACTACTACTATTTAGCATTTCTGTAGCACTACAAGGCATACGCAGCGCTGCACAAACATAGAAGAAAGACAGTCCCTGCTCAAAGAGCTTACAATCTAATAGACAAAAAATAAAGTAATCAAATCAATTAATATGTACAGGAAGGAGGAGAGGAGGGTAGGTGGAGGCGAGTGGTTACGAGTCAAAAGCAATGTTAAAGAGGTGGGCTTTCAGTCTAGATTTAAAGGTGGCCAAGGATGGGGCAAGACGTAGGGGCTCAGGAAGTTTATTCCAGGCGTAGGGTGCAGTGAGACAGAAGGCGCGAAGTCTGGAGTTGGCAGTAGTGGAGAAGGGAACAGATAAGAAGGATTTATCCATGGAGTGGAGTGCAGGGAAGGGGGTGTAGGGAAGGACGAGTGTGGAGAGATACTGGGGAGCAGCAGAGTGAGTACATTTATAGGTTTGTAGAAGAAGTTTGAACAGGATGCGAAAACGGATAGGGAGCTAGTGAAGCGACTTGAGGGAGGGGTAGTATGAGTAAAGCGACCCTGGCAGAAGATGAGACGGGCAGCAGAGTTTTGCCTCTTCAAACACGAGTGGGCAAATTAGGCTGATTTCAGATCTAGACTTATGAGTCACGATGGTTGTGTGCTTGCTCTTACTCTTAAAGTTTTAGCATAGTGATATTAAATGGTTAACAATGGGGAGGGGATGGGTGTTTCTGACACACGAACTCTGAGGGTCATAACAACCACATACGAGTATTTGTTCAATATAATTACACCCTATATATCAACCAGATCTTTGTTGCATGTAAATCTGCTTATTTGACAACTTCCAACGCTCCACCATTGGCTTTGAATTTTGGCTCCTTTTTGGAATGCTGTTATTCCATATCTTCACCAGGAATAGTCATTTGTTCTTTATTTTTATTGGGTATTTTACATGCCCCACCTTTCTGAGTTGCAGCCAAAGCAGTTCACACATTATACATTAAAGCAGGACTTAACAAATTTTCACAAAATCTAGGAGCCAACCCAAAATCAGATACCAGTAGCTGAGACCGCCCCTTGCTTCTCCTTCCCCACTTTTCCAACATTGTTCCCAGTGAAGTGAGGGGGGGGAGATCCTTTCCCAGATCAACAGTACCTCTTTTAAAAACAGGCTTACTAAGGGTCTTTTCCTATTTTGTATCTGTGGGCAAAGAAATGTTAGTAAATTAGTTCCTTACAGTGTCTCTGCAAATCACTGGCAGAAGTCGGTAGTCTCCCTTAGCAAAGCATGCTGTCAGTTGTGTGACAGCACCCTCGAGGAAGATGAAGCAGAGGCAATTGCCTCTTGGTTTCATGTGACACCATAATCTGGGTCCCCAACAATCTCATTCTCTCGCTCACACAAATCCCCCCCCCCCCCCATTTCATTCAGTCTCTCATTCTTTCATATCCATGCCCCTCCAGTCTTCACTCTCTCTCTCTCTTCCCCACCTCCAGCCTTCACCCCCTCTCTCTCACCCCTTCAGCCCTCACCCTGTCTGATACTGCGACTTATGCCCCTCACATTGTGAGCTGCATTTTTAGAAGAAACTGCATGCTTCCTATTCCCCTGCTGCTGTTCAGCTCAGTATGTAAACTTGAACGTACAGTACAGGAAGTTTGGGTTGTTCTCACAGTTTCAAGTCCTGTGAGACTTGAAACCACGATACTTGCAGAACTTGCACCATGTGGCTCAAGCTTGCATACAAAGCTGAATCATGGTGGGAAAGTAGTCAACGTACTTTTCAGGCAGCGCTACACAAAACGTCCAAAACTGGGGGGATGAAATCCTGGGTGCCTGCATGCAATTTCTAGGTGCCATGGTGACCCAAGATTTGACAAGCCCTATGTACAACAAAGCATTAAATGTTTACTTCTTCTGTTAAGCTTTCAGTGGAGTGGCTGGGTACTTGGCCCAATGTGCGAGATATTTGTCTCCTCAATCTTTACCGCAGTCCTCTTTTCTTCCCCCTCTCAGTGTACTTTGTTTTTGAAATCATCCTATTGTAAAGTGCTCTGATACTACATAGGGTAGGGCAATATAGAAAGTACTATTATTAAGTGGAGGAGTGGCCTAGTGGTTAGAGTGGTGGACTTTGGTCCTGGGGAACTGGGTTCGATTCCCACTGCAGGCACAGGCAGCTCCTTGTGACTCTGGGCAAGTCTCTTAACCCTCCATTGCCCCAGGTACAAATAAGTACCTGTATATAATATGTAAGCCGCATTGAGCCTGCTATGAGTGGGAAAGCGCGGGGTACAAATGTAAGAAAATTAAGAAAATTAAATTAAAGATCTTGAATGTAGAAGGACAAAGCTTATGTTGGGAAACAACTGAACGTTAGGAAGGGCACAGTGACTGTAAAACCAAAGTTTATATATCCAAAGGTAGAGGGCCAGAGGGGGTCTTTTACTAAAGCTTAGGTTGAGTTATCTGCAGCAGAGCCCATATGGGTCCTGCTGCAGATAACTCGAGCTAAGCTTTAGTAAAAGACCCACAGTTTCCCCACTTTAGTGCCTAAAACGGATTATGCAGAGCTGCTTCTTCATCAAAAAGCTGTAGCAGCATATCCACAAAAAAAAGCTATCCTTGTTCAAGATCAGCAGTGTTATTGCTGAGGAAGGAGTGAGAACAAAGTCACTTGGCAAGTGACTACCTTAGAAGGGCTCTGTTCAAGATACTCCTTAAAGCAGTAGTAATCTACTGGTTCTGAGCACTGGGGGAATGTAATCCACAATTCCTAAGCGTATACACATTTAAATGCAATATTTCCTCTCATGCTTGGTTTTTAAATGGATTAAAAAAATGTTAGCGGTTTTTGGACTTTTTTTTTTTCGTAAAACCAACACATTTGCAGCTTTAACCATATATACTTGTTCTGCAAAAAGCAGCAGCAGTTACCCTGTTCCCCTCTCATATGACAGTAATCACAATCTACTCTTTCTTGCTACAAAGCACTTTTGTTTTCTTAATGCTGGTGGGAAAATTAGGGCTGGCCAGCTGAGACAACTTTCATTTCTCCTTGAACTAGACAGACAGGATTTACCTACAGGTAGGCTGTGTATATTGTATTATTACCACAGAAGACTTTTTACCATCACTGGAAGATCAGCTGTGTTGCATTGTACTTATTCACAGCAAAGTACTCAGGGGAGTTGCATTTAGATGAACAGAGAGACTACTGAATCCCTCTCTATACTGAAGAATACAGTCTACCATTTACTGAGCTCCATGGGAACCAGAATTAAAATTGGGTAAAAGAAGGCCAACTAAGTCAGACACCACCTTTATAAGGCTAAACGAGTGTTTAAAGATGCAAGTTCTCAGGACTACCAAGATCCCTCATTTTTTGTAAATGTAGATGGTACTCTTCTCACAATCACCAGTTACTACAAAAGCACATATTGTTGTGGTCTATGCACATAACCTTAAAGGAGTGAAAGGGTTAAAAATTTAGAGCAACAGGCTGATCTTGGGCAAGTCACTTAACCTTCTAGTGCCTCAGGTTCAGATTGCAAGCCCTCCAGGGAAAGAAAAATACCTAGTATACCTGATTGTAATTTACCTTGAGCTTCAACTGTAAAAAGAGTGAGCTAAATAAAATAAAAAAATAAATAAAGAGAGAAGCAGCAACCTTAGCACAGCCAAATGCTGAGGGCCAAACCTTTGTGAATATATTTTTGCCTGGCCCTAGTCACAGCTACTTTCTTATAAAAGCTTCTTAAATCTGTGAGTAGAGGCCCTAAAAATGTTCAAACTTGATTATCTGTTCTGATACTGGTCTTCACAGTAATATCTTTTTATGCAATATTCCGGAAAAGAAGACTGTATAACTAAGATTCACTATACTAAAAAGACACAGGGTCTTTTTTTTTTTCTAATAATGTGAAAATACACCAGCATGCACCTTTTAGTAAGTATGCTCTTTTAAAATTCAAGTGACCTATTTACTAGTACATTGTCATATTTTTCTGCTGCCTCTCTGTTGTGTATGGATGACTTTTTTCCTGTCATCTTCAAATCTTCTCATCATCTCTCCCCCACCCCAACTCCTCCAGATCACATCCCCTGCCTTCAATACTCTTAGCTCATAATCCCACCCCTCATGTCCCTTTAACTCCTGTCTTCCCCAGCAAGCCCTTTCTCTAGCTTCTCTTTCCACAAATCTCCCCAGTGGACTTTTTCTCCGAGGACAAGCAGGCTGCTTGTTCTCACGACTGGGTGACGTCCGCGGCAGCCCCCACCAACCGGAAATAAGCTTCGCGGGACGGTCAGCACGCAGGGCACGCCCACCGCGCATGCGCGGCCGTCTTCCCGCCCGTGCGCGACCGCTCCCGCCAGTTACTTTTTTTCCGCGACTGAGAGAGTTGTGTTTTCCCCTCTCTCTCGTTTCAGCCGCCGGATTTTTTCGACCGCGTTTACGCGGATCGTCGCTTTTGGCCTGTTCGGCCTCTTCTTCTTCTTCTTTCTCTTTTATTAAAAAAAAAAAAAAAAAAGAATTTTGCGCGTGTGGAGCACGCGCTCCTTCTTTTCCCTCGCTTTCTAGCGGGGACGCCTCGTTGCGGCCTAGTGGCCGCTCGGTCGGTTACAATTTTCGTGGTGTGATTTTAGCCACCATTGCCGACTTTGACTTTGCCGACGCGATTTTTCCGTCGATGTCCTCGAAGGTCCCGAGTGGATTTAAAAAGTGTGGTCGCTGCGGCCGGCCGATCTCGCAGACCGACACCCACGCTTGGTGCCTCCAGTGCCTCGGGCCGGAGCACAATCTCAAGTCGTGCGTTTTGTGTCTCGGTCTCCGGAAACGGACTCAGGTTGCGAGGCAAGTTCTGCGGGACCGTCTTTTTGGAACTTGCGCCGGCCCCTCGACGTCGACCTCGACGGCATCGGTATCGAAGACCGGTTCTTCGGTACCGGTATCGATGCCCGAGACATCGGCACCGATGGCAGCGACCCCAGGAGAACAGGTCCCGTCGGCCCGCCGGTCCGCCGGCGAGAGTGGGGTAGAGAGACCGCGTGGGCAGTCGGCCCCGGTCACTCCCTCAACTCGTGAGCCACGGGACCGAACCCTGTCGGACCCGGTACCCCGAGACCGAGGGGGATCGACCTCCTCCTCCTCCATGCCCTCCGGCACCGGTGACGTGCACCGGAAAAAAGACAAGAAGCGCCGTCACCGGGAGCCCTCGGTGCACCCTGAAGAGGAGTCGACGCCGAAGCGTCATCGCAGAGAGGAGAGATCTCCGTCGGTGGTGGAGGTACCGACGCGTCGGGGTTCCGGCACCTCGGTGCCGTCTCCTGGCCCCCAGCAGCTTCCGGCACCGACACCCTTACCGGCCCCACCGCCTTTCCCGGCAGCGGGCCTGGACGAGTGCCTCAGAGCCATCCTTCCGGGGATCCTGGAAGGGCTGATGCGCCAGGCTGTGCCGGCGCCGGGGGTGCTTGCGCCCTCGGCGCCGATGACTGTGGCGCCGGCGAGCTCTAGCCCGGCGCCGGGGCAGTCGACACCGCCGCCGCTTGCGGTGCCGGTCTCGACAGCCACGCAGGTGGAGTCCCCGTCGACGTCGATGGAGGGAGCTCCGTCCCCGCCGGCGCGGGAGTCCACCGCTCGACGACACCGAGACCTCGGTGCCTCGACGTCGAGCCGGGCCCGGTACCGGACTCAGCTACATGAGCTAATGTCCGATACCGAGGACGAGGACTCGTGGGGGGAAGAGGAGGACCCGAGATATTTCTCCTCCGAGGAGTCTACAGGCCTTCCCTCGGACCTCACGCCGTCACCGGAGAGGAAGCTCTCACCTCCTGAGAGTCTCTCCTTTGCCTCCTTTGTGCGGGATATGTCTATAAGCATTCCCTTTCCCGTGGTCTCTGTGGAAGAGCCGAGGGCCGAGATGCTCGAGGTCCTCGACTATCCATCACCACCTAGAGAGTCCTCCACGGTACCGCTGCACAATGTCCTGAAGGAGACGCTGCTCCGGAACTGGGTGCGACCACTAACTAATCCCACCATTCCCAAGAAAGCAGAGTCCCAGTACAGGATCCACTCTGACCCAGAGCTCATGCGGCCCCAGTTGCCCCATGACTCAGCGGTCGTGGATTCTGCTCTCAAGAGGGCACGGAGTTCGAGGGATACCGCCTCGGCGCCCCCGGGGCGGGAGTCTCGCACTCTGGACTCATTTGGGAGGAAGGCCTACCAATCCTCCATGCTCGTGACCCGCATCCAATCTTACCTGCTCTATATGAGCATCCACATGCGGACCAATGTGCAACAGCTGGCGGACCTGGTCGATAAGCTCCCGCCGGAGCAGTCCAGGCCTTATCAGGAGGTGGTCAGGCAGCTGAAGGCGTGCAGAAAGTTCCTGTCCAGGGGGATTTTTGACACCTGTGACGTGGCATCTCGTGCTGCGGCCCAAGGTATAGTGATGCGCAGGCTCTCATGGCTGCGTGCCTCTGACCTGGACAACCGCACCCAGCAGAGACTGGCTGACGTCCCTTGCCGGGGGGATAACATTTTCGGTGAGAAGGTCGAGCAGATGGTGGACCAACTGCATCAGCGGGAAACCGCTCTCGACAAGCTCTCCCACCGGGCGCCTTCAGCACCCGCCCCCACGGGTGGGCGTTTTTCCCGGGCACGGCAGGCTGCACCCTATTCTTTTGCAAAGCGTAGGTACAACCAGCCGACCCGAAGGCCTCGTCAGGCACAGGGACAGCCCCAGCGCGCTCGTTCTCGTCAACAGCGTGCGCCTAAGCAGCCCCCTGCGCCTCCACAGCAAAAGCCGGGGACGGGCTTTTGACTGGATCCACGGGAACATAGCCGCCCTACAAGTGTCCGTACCGGACGATCTGCCGGTCGGAGGGAGGTTAAAATTTTTTCACCAAAGGTGGCCTCTCATAACCTCCGACCAGTGGGTTCTCCAAATAGTGCGGTGCGGATACGCCCTGAATTTGGCCTCCCTGCCTCCAAATTGTCCTCCGGGAGCTCAGTCTTTCAGCTCCCATCACAAGCAGGTACTTGCAGAGGAACTCTCCGCCCTTCTCAGCGCCAATGCGGTCGAGCCCGTACCACCCGGGCAGGAAGGGCAGGGATTCTATTCCAGGTACTTCCTTGTGGAAAAGAAAACAGGGGGGATGCGTCCCATCCTAGACCTGAGAGGCCTGAACAAATTCCTGGTCAAAGAAAAGTTCAGGATGCTTTCCTTGGGCACCCTTCTGCCAATGATTCAGAAAAACGATTGGCTATGTTCCCTGGATTTAAAGGACGCATACACTCACATCCCGATACTGCCAGCTCACAGGCAGTATCTCAGATTCCGACTGGGCGCACGGCACTTTCAGTATTGTGTGCTGCCCTTTGGGCTCGCCTCTGCCCCACGAGTGTTTACCAAGTGCCTCGTGGTGGTAGCGGCCTATCTACGCAAGCTGGGAGTGCACGTGTTCCCATATCTCGACGATTGGCTGGTCAAGAACACCTCGGAGGCAGGAGCCCTCCGGTCCATGCAGTGCACTATCCAACTTCTGGAGCTGCTGGGGTTTGTGATAAATTACCCAAAGTCCCATCTCCAGCCAACTCAGTCTCTGGAATTCATAGGAGCGCTGCTGAATTCCCAGACAGCTCAGGCCTACCTTCCCGAAGCGAGGGCCACCAATCTCTTGACCCTGGCTTCGCAGACCAGAGCGTCTCAGCAGATCACAGCTCGGCAGATGTTGAGACTTCTGGGTCATATGGCCTCCACAGTTCATGTGACTCCCATGGCTCGTCTTCACATGAGATCTGCTCAATGGACCCTAGCTTCCCAGTGGTTCCAGGCCACCGGGAATCTAGAAGATGTCATCCGCCTCTCCACCAGTTGCCGCACTTCACTGCTCTGGTGGACCATCCGGACCAATTTGACCCTGGGACGCCCATTCCAAATTCCGCAGCCCACGAAAGTGCTGACGACGGATGCATCTCGCCTGGGGTGGGGAGCCCATGTCGATGGGCTCCACACTCAGGGTCTGTGGTCCCTCCAGGAAAAGGATCTGCAGATCAACCTCCTGGAGCTCCGAGCGATCTGGAACGCACTGAAGGCTTTCAGAGATCGGCTGTCCTGTCAAATTATCCAAATTCGGACAGACAATCAGGTTGCAATGTATTACGTCAACAAGCAGGGGGGCACCGGATCTCGCCCCCTGTGCCAGGAGGCCGTCGGGATGTGGCGTTGGGCGTGTCGGTTCGGCATGCTCCTCCAAGCCACGTACCTGGCAGGCGTAAACAACAGTCTGGCCGACAGATTGAGCAGAGTCATGCAACCGCACGAGTGGTCGCTCCATGCCAGAGTGGTACGCAAGATCTTCCGAGCGTGGGGCACCCCCTCGGTGGACCTTTTCGCCTCTCAGACCAACCACAAGCTGCCTCTGTTCTGTTCCAGACTTCAGGCACACGGCAGGCTAGCGTCGGATGCCTTTCTCCTCCATTGGGGGACCGGCCTCCTGTATGCTTATCCTCCCATACCTTTGGTGGGGAAGACCTTACTGAAGCTCAAGCAAGACCGCGGCACCATGATTCTGATCGCGCCCTTTTGGCCCCGTCAGATCTGGTTCCCTCTTCTTCTGGAGTTGTCCTCCGAAGAACCGTGGAGATTGGAGTGTTTTCCGACTCTCATTTCGCAGAACGACGGAGCGTTGCTGCACCCCAACCTTCAGTCTCTGGCTCTCACGGCCTGGATGTTGAGGGCGTAGACTTCACTGCGTTGGGTCTGTCTGAGGGTGTCTCCCGGGTCTTGCTTGCCTCTAGGAAGGATTCCACTAAAAAGAGTTACTTTTTCAAGTGGAGGAGGTTTGTCGTGTGGTGTGAGAGCATGGCCCTAGAACCTCGTTCTTGCCCTGCACAGAACCTGCTTGAATACCTTCTGCACTTATCAGAGTCTGGCCTCAAGACCAACTCAGTAAGGAATCACCTTAGTGCGATTAGTGCTTACCATTATCGTGTGGAAGGAAAAGCCATCTCTGGAGAGCCTTTAGTCGTTCGATTCATGAGAGGCTTGCTTTTGTCAAAGCCCCCTATCAAGCCTCCTGTTGTGTCATGGGATCTCAACGTCATCCTCACCCAGCTGATGAAACCTCCTTTTGAGCCACTGAATACCTGCCATCTGAAGTACTTGACCTGGAAGGTCATTTTCTTGGTGGCAGTTACTTCAGCTCGTAGGGTCAGTGAGCTTCAAGCCCTAGTAGCTCATGCTCCATATACCAAATTTCATCACAACAGAGTAGTGCTCCGCACCCACCCAAAGTTCCTGCCGAAGGTGGTGTCGGAGTTCCATCTTAACCAGTCAATTGTCTTGCCAACATTCTTCCCCAGGCCGCATACCCGCCCTGCTGAACGTCAGTTGCACACATTGGACTGCAAGAGAGCATTGGCCTTCTACTTGGAGCGGACACAGCCCAACAGACAGTCCGCCCAATTGTTTGTTTCTTTCGACCCTAACAGGCTAGGGGTCGCTGTCGGGAAACGCACCATCTCTAATTGGCTAGCAGATTGCATTTCCTTCACTTACGCCCAGGCTGGGCTGACTCCTGAGGGTCATGTCACGGCTCATAGTGTCAGAGCCATGGCAGCGTCAGTGGCCCACTTGAAGTCAGCCACTATTGAAGAGATCTGCAAGGCTGCGACGTGGTCATCTGTCCACACATTCACATCTCATTACTGCCTCCAGCAGGATACCCGACGCGACAGTCGGTTCGGGCAGTCGGTGCTGCAGAATCTGTTTGGGGTGTAAATCCAACTCCACCCTCCAGGACCCGAATTTATTCTGGTCAGGCTGCACTCTCAGTTAGTTGTTCTTCGTAGGTCAATTTCTGTTATACCCTCGCCGTTGCGAGGTTCAATTGACCTGGGTTCTTGTTTTGAGTGAGCCTGAGAGCTAGGGATACCCCAGTCGTGAGAACAAGCAGCCTGCTTGTCCTCGGAGAAAGGGTATGATACATACCTGTAGCAGTTGTTCTCCGAGGACAGCAGGCTGATTGTTCTCACCTTCCCTCCCTCCTCCCCTTTGGAGTTGTGTGTTTCATATTTTTTGCTAGTCATTCAACTGGCGGGAGCGGTCGCGCACGGGCGGGAAGACGGCCGCGCATGCGCGGTGGGCGTGCCCTGCGTGCTGACCGTCCCGCGAAGCTTATTTCCGGTTGGTGGGGGCTGCCGCGGACGTCACCCAGTCGTGAGAACAATCAGCCTGCTGTCCTCGGAGAACAACTGCTACAGGTATGTATCATACCCTGTGTCTCCTCACCTTCTCAGCCCGCAAGCTTGGCTCTTTGTATAAATAGCAGAATTCAAAAGCAGATTAGAATTGCAATAGTCAAGACTACAGAATCAATATAATAAGGAAATTCAGTGTCAGGACCTCGAGGCAGGACTGGAATTCGTGAGCCCTTGGACTACTGCCGAGGAGCGGCAGAGGCAGGCAAGACCACCCTGGAACTGGACACAAGGAAGAGCAGGACTGGAACTCGGGACTGGAGTAGTAACAGAGGCAGGCAACTAGAACAGGCAGAACAGGAACAGCTTCACCTGCGCTTGACCACCGTTCCTCTGGAGTTGAGCTCCGGAGTGCGGGCGGCTGGCAGGACAGGGCAGGAACTGAAGACCCAGAGGACCCACCCTGGGTCCAGGATACACGAGGGGGGCTTGGCACAGAACTAAACTAGACTAGGACTGAAAGCTGCTACGCAGCCACTAGCAAGAAACACAAGACAGACTAAACAGACAGGGCATACAACAAGGCTAGACGGAAACAGGGGCTAGGATATACATACAAGCTTGGTAGAAAGGGGTTCAGGATAGACATGCAAGCTTGGCAGGGGTGAGGTTCAGGATATACACCCTAGCTAGGCAGAAGCAGGACACAGGATAAACACACTAGCTAGGCAGAAGCAGGATTCAGGATATACACCCTAGCTAGGCAGAAGCGGGACACAGGATAAACACACTAGCTAGGCAGAAGCAGCATTCAGGATATACACTTAGGATATGCAGGACTCAGGATATACACACTAGCTAGGCAGAAGCAGGATTCAGGATATACAAGCAGGATATACCCACTAGCTAGGTAGCAACAGGGTTCAGGGCAACACATAAGCTGGGCAGCAGACAGGAGAATAAATCAGGATACTAGCAGAGTCTTGGGCAGGCGGCAGGCAATAAAATAAACCAGGAAACTAGCAACGTCTTAGGGCAGGCTGCAAACAGAATAATCCAGGAACTAACAGGGTCTTGGGGCAGGCTGCAAACAGAATAATCCAGGAACTAACAGGGTCTTGGGGCAGGCTGCAGACAGAGAGAAAAACCAGGAGCTAACAGAGTCTTAGGGCTGGCAGCAGACAGAGGAATAAACCAGAAGCTAACAGAGTCTTAGGGCTGGCAGCAGACAGAGGAATAAACCAGAAGCTAACAGAGTCTTAGGGCTGGCGGCAGACAGAGGAATAAACCAGAAGCTAACAGAGTCTTAGGGCTGGCGGCAGACAGAGGAATAAACCAGAAGCTAACAGAGTCTTAGGGCTGGCGGCAGACAGAGGAATAAACCAGAAGCTAACAGAGACGTAGGGCTGAAGCTTCAGGCTCCAAACACAGACAGAAACTGGCTGAAGCTTCAGACTCCAAACACAGAGCAAGGCAATAGAAGGACTAACAGTCCACAGACGCAGAGCCCACACAGAAGGACTAGCAGTCCACAGACACAAATAGCAGATGGGCAAGAGCCCCAGAGAAAGGCTAAGTAGCAGCACAGCAGTGAACTCACTAACCTGATGACCTTTTGGCATAACACAATGCAAAGGCCCTGAATGCCAGTACTTCACTTCCTTAAGAAGGCCCTCACAGATGATGTCACCTACAACAGGACAGAAGCAGGAAACACACTGACACCACAGAGAGGCTTGAAGCACATAGGAAGTGAATACACAGGAAGGATAGACAGGAGCCATCTTGGAAGCTGGAACAGAACAGACGGAAGCCATCTTAGACGCTGGCCAGGCAGGAGCCATCTTGGAAGCTGGAACAGAACAGGCGGGAGCCATCTTAGATGCTGGCTCCCCAGAGAGGCATAGCCCACACAGGTGAGGTCTAGTGAAGTAATCAGCACACAGAGACAAAACTAACACAGAAACAGACAGATGCTGACCCCCCAGAAATAAGGTAAGTCTGAGGGTGGTCACGACCACAGACGTGACATTTAGCATTTCGCAGCAGTCATATGAGCAGATATGCAGTCCCTTTATGCAATATTATAATAATAGCTCTGAAGTAGGTGTGTACTGAAAATATCTCAATAATAAAATTAAGCCATTAGGGGCTGTTTCACCATCACTGGTGGTTGTAGGAGGTGTGCATGTATGGTTAACTATGTAGGCGGTGATGGACATTTTTGAATATTTATTAAAATTTTTACAATAAATTTATAAAGAATCAACCCCTTCTCTTCTCAATCTACACCTCTTCCCTGGGCTCCCTGATCTCATCTCATGGTTTCCAGTATCATCTCTATGCTGATGACACCCAACTGTATCTCTCCACACCAGACATCACCGCGGAGACCCAGGCAAAGGTATCGGCCTGCTTATCCAACATTGCTGCCTGGATGTCCAACCGCCACCTGAAACTGAACATGTCCAAGACCGAGCTTATCGTCTTTCCACCAAAACCCACTTCTCCTCTTCCTCCACTTTCTATCTCAGTTGATAACACCCTCATCCTCCCCGTCTCATCTGCCCGCAACCTCGGAGTCATCTTTGACTCCTCTCTCTCCTTCTCTGCGCATATCCAGCAGATAGCCAAGACCTGTCGCTTCTTCCTCTTTAACATCAGCAAAATTCGCCCTTTCCTCTCTGAACACACCACCCGAACTCTCGTCCACGCTCTCATTACCTCTCGCCTGGACTACTGCAACTTACTCCTCACCGGCCTCCCACTTAGCCATCTATCCCCCCTTCAGTCTGTTCAGAACTCTGCTGCACGTCTCATATTCCGCCAGAACCGATATACTCATATCACCCCTCTCCTCAGGTCACTTCACTGGCTTCCGATCAGATACCGCATTCAATTCAAGCTTCTCCTTCTTACCTACAAATGCACTCAGTCTGCTGCCCCTCATTACCTCTCTACCCTCATCTCCCCTTACGTTCCCGCCCGTAACCTCCGTTCACAGGATAAATCCCTCCTCTCAGTACCCTTCTCCACCACCGCCAACTCCAGGCTCCGCTCATTCTGCCTCGCCTCACCCTATGCTTGGAACAACCTTCCTGAACCCTTACGCCAAGCCCCCTCCCTGCCCGTCTTCAAGTCTTTGCTTAAAGCCCACCTCTTCAATGCTGCGTTCGGCACCTAACCCTTACCGTTCAGTGAATCCAGAATGCCCCAATTTGACTGCCCCTATCGGACCGACCGTTCACTTGTCTATTAGATTGTAAGCTCTTTGAGCAGGGACTGTCTCTCTTTGTTAAATTGTACAGCGCTGCGTAACCCTAGTAGCGCTCTAGAAATGTTAAGTAGTAGTAGTAGTAGTAATATAACGAACATTTCTAGAACCAACTCCTTCCTGTCAAAAAAAGATTTAAAGAAAACAAGCATGCCCTTGTATCCCCAACTGATAGTCTTCTATGTACTATGATGTGTACCACAGTATCAAAGGCCACTAAGAGAGATGGAATTGGCTTCTACTCATCAAAATGACTGGTATATCAACCAGCCAAACTTTGAGTCTGATTACAGTCCCTGTTCAAAGAGCAATTAGCGGTATATCAACTTGAGGAAACTTGCAATGGGATGCAAACATGAACAGAATTCCATCCAACAACCTTGGAAATCTTATCAATGGAGAAAGGCCTTAAAACAAATGAACATGGCACTTGCATTATTAGTCTTGACATGTCCCTCTACACTCAGGTCTACCTAGACATAACGGAAGTTGATGAAATATGCTACCAAAGAAGAAATGGTGGGCTTTTTCCACTGCAACTAACTAGGGCAATCCCCGATTACTTGTTTAGGGGAGGGGATAGGATATCATGAGTAGGAAGAAAATTAACTCTCCACCCATGATCGCAGGTCATGAAAGAACAGAGGGGAGCCACAGGACCCCTACCACATAGAACTGCCACACGTGCACAAAAGACTTTTGGCTTTTCTGGAAATCTTGCCCATTCAGCACCAAACACAGTTATACAACCTCATATATGTAACTGGAAAACTTACTTTCAGACAGTCTTCTTAGGGCTAAAGAGATGCTCATAAATGGAGATGGGGGGTAGCAACCATTGAGTAAGCTCAGCAAAAAGCTGGGGGTCATCAATGGTAGAGGCCACTTCCACCACCCAGACTGGCAAGCAAACCCCAATCCCAGAATGGGACAGAAAGATGGCAGAAATTAAGTAATAGCAAAAAGCCTCAAAGCCCCAGTGTATGTTTGACATGGGCCAGTCCTGCCCCCATGGACAAAGGTGTTGCATCGGAGAGGTAGGGACCAAAAAATGCTACAAGGCCCTGTGCAGCCAGTCTGTTTTTGTCTGGGGATGGCGACTGTATGGAAAGGGAGGTGAGGGATGAAAGAGAAGATTGGGACAGATGCCCAATATGGATGGAGAGGAAGGTAGAAGCAGTAAAAAGAGGGAACTTGAAGATTGGATGCTTTATAGGGTGATCCCGCAGGAGGAGGCACTATTGACTATCCTTGAGGTACTTCAAGAACGTCCTTTACCCCATCGGATTCCTACAGAGTTCCTGATGGAACTGGCCCATCTTGTGATTGAAAGGAATTGTTTTCTTTTTCAGAAGGAATATTACGAACAAAAGCAAGGCATGGTGATGGGGGCAGCCCTTGCAGCATCTCTTGCAACATTATATTTAGCGAAGTTTGAAGATTGTTTTGTGTACAACTCTAGTGATTTTTTGTAGTATTACATTTTGGAAGTGCTATCTGGATGATATTTTTTTCATCTGGAATGGCCCCAGTGAATCTCTTAAAATGTTCATGACAGCATTTAATTCATATCAACAGAATTTACGCTTTACATTTTATTATCATCATAGTGAATTGGAGTTTTAGGATGTATGGATATTTAGAAGAAATAATCAGATCTGCACTACGTTGTTCCAAAAGCCAACTGCACGGAAAACCTTGTTACATTTCTCGAGCTCCCACCCATACCATCTCAAAGCAAGTTTACCTATAAGCCAGTTTTTGAGGATTAAAAGAATATGTTCTGATATGGCTACCTTTGAGACACAAGCATCACTTATGATGTAACATTTTCTAGAATGAGGGTATCCTAGATCTATGGTGAAAAAAGCTTTTTTAAGGCCGAAATTTTCTCATAGAGATTTATTACTACAATACCGTGCTAAAGAAGAAACTGATAGATTGACAGTAGTATTGCCTTACTGTCCTCTTAGCTCAAAGATCAACGAAAGTATTCATTTAAATTGGCATATGTTGCAAATTTATAGTTGTTTTCAAGAACATCTGATCTGTGCTATCAAGAGAAGTAAAACCATAGATGAGCTTTTATCTTATAATTTATGTATTTATTTATTTATTTATTTATTTATTGCATTTGTATCCCACATTCCCCCACCTATTTGCAGGCACAATGTGGCTTACATAGATTTGGTAACATAGTCATAACTGGATATCTGATACAGTTAGTAGTGTGTAGCGATTAAGGAAGGGGAGAGGGAAGAAGGGAGAGAGTTGTTAGGGTAGTTATAGGCGGTGTGTGTTCATAATTGAGTGGGCTTAGTGAGGTTATAGGTTTTCATTGTAGGCCTTGTTGAAGAAGAATGTTTTCAGCGATTTTCGAAACATAGTTGTTTCTTTGATTGCTTTCAGTTCTGTAGGTAGTGCATTCCATATCTGCGTGCTCTTGTAGGAGAATGTAGTGGACTATAATATTGATGGAGAAAGAATGGAACATGTCAAATGTGGGGCATGCCAATGGTGTGACACCACTATTGAGGGCCCTGAATGGCAATATTCAGCTAATGCATGTCCTTTTATTCTAGATCTTTTATAAACTGTCTCTCTAGTAATGTAGTATAACGCTATAATCTGCCCTTGTCAGATGTTATACATAGGCAGATCAAGTCGCCCGGTGAAACTACGTCTCACTGAACATAAATCTAGGATTAAAAAATCAGGTTACTACAGACCCATTGGTTCAACACTGGCTGGATCACCAACATTTATTCACTGACATAAGATGGCGAATTATAGATCAGATTAAATTAGGGTGGGAAGAAGGGAATGTTAATCAACTATTAAATTATAAAGATATTATGCAATAAATAAAGAACAAAGATGGATTTTTCAGCTTCATACTCTTCATCCGCATGGATTAAATGCTGAGATTGACTGGTGGTCTTTATTTTGAGCTGATTAGTTGTTTTTTTCTACCAATCAGTGCTCAGTGTTTTTGAGTCAGCTGTAGTCTATTTATAGTTAAAGACCGCGCTTAGACGCCATGGCCATTTTGTTTCTATGCAGGAGTACATGAGACATATGTTTTGGTGAGTGTTTTTTGGAAAGTAATCTAATATCTGATCTTTAGTATATGAGGGATCAATATAATCTTGCTTTAATATATCTGAGATGTTATCTGTTTTTCTAGAGAACCTCTTTCCTGAGGAAGTTTTGTTTTACGAAACCTGGCAATGTCGGTGGAGGTTCTCCTGCTACTAAACATTGTCGCCAGCTTATTAAGATAAGTGCTGTGCTGTGCTACATTACGTTTTTTGTGAACAATTATGAAATACTGCATAAGATATATGCTATAAATTTAAAAAAATCGGGGGTGATCTAATGACGATTTGCACCGCAACCATTTTTTTCAATATGAACAAAGAACAAGATGTTCTAATGGTGTGAGTTGCATTAATATCTGATGATCCCCCCCAAAAAACACTTATAAAAATGTAATATTGTTGTAGATTTTGTAGTTGATTTTCCTGCTGCAATATTAATGTTTGGGACATTCTATGTATCTTAGCTATTTTTAAGTCCCCATATTTATTAAAAAATCTTTTTTGGTCAATTAATTGGATTTTACATTTAGGTGCCAGCATTTACACCAGCCGTACTTGTGCCTAAAGTTAGAAATATAAATGTGGACTTACACTAGTATTCTATAATAGCAATTGTGTGCTGTAATCTGGCACTTAAATAGATGCATTGATACTGTAGGGCTCATCGCAATTTATTTATTTTATTTTAGGTCATTTATACCCCGCCTTTTGCCGCAGTTTTGCAGCCCCAAAGCGGCTTACAATGAACTAATAAAATAATTACAATGGAAAGTGAGAGGGATGGAATGGAAAAAGGGAGGTAGGAAGGGAATAAAAATACAATCTTAAAACAAATAAATAGGCAGGCATGGAAGAGAATAGGAAGAGAAGGAGGAGGAAGGAAGGAAAATGAAGAGTAAAAGTTCAGAATCAGGTCTTGACTCGCTGGGAATCTTGGAGACAGGCAAACAGGACAGCAGAGCCGAGAAGAAACATCATATTTGGCAGGAAGAGGCTCTATCAGGCATCTCCAACGACGACGAGCAGCTGATCGAGTAGTGGAAGTCCCGCACCTCCGGAGGTAGGAGTGACTCATGCTCATCCATGGATAACTCTGTAGTTGTACAGCACAGCCGTTCTCAGACCGTCCAACGTGATTAGGGGACACAATGCAATATTTGCTAGTACGAAACTCTCGACTGAAAGACTGCCTGGTAGGACAGGGCCCTTTGGAGTTTCCATGTAGGGAGGACGCTGTCAGTCGCAAGATATGACACGGAAAGGGTGGTGGATGCTTGGAATGCCCTCCCGCATGAGGTGGTGGAGATGAAAACGGTAACGGAATTCAAACATGCGTGGGATATGCATAAAGGAATCCTGTGCAGAAGGAATGGATCCTCAGAAGCTTAGCCGAAATTGGGTGGCGGGGAAGAGGGGTTGGTGGTTGGGAGGCGAGGATAGTGGAGGGCAGACTTATACGGTCTGTGCCAGAGCCATGGTTGGGAGGCGGGAAGTACTGCTGCGCAGACTTGTACGGTCTGTGCCCTGAATAAGGCAGGTACAAATCAAGGTAAGGTTTACACCTATGTTTGTCTTGTTGGGCAGACTGGATGGACCGTGCAGGTCTTTTTCTGCCGTCATCTACTATGTTACTATATGGACGTAAGATGAGACTGTCTCGCCCGCGATCCGTTTCCACCCCTGAGTCCGAGCCCGATGACGGTCCCAAACGGCAACCAGCAACTGGACGACATCTGCGGCAGGCACCTCCTCCGAAACAGCAGGACTGCAGAGACAACGCCAGGCCCAGCTGAGCATGGGCAGATGGGGCGGAGACACGCCGGCAACAGAGCAAGGGCAAACCGCCGCACTCCCCGTGATGTCAGACCGGAACAGAGACAACCAGTAGTGAGCCTGAGCACTACGGACCTTCAGGAAGCCAGCACGATCAAAAACAGGCCAAATCACGGCTCAAGAAAAGGGTTTACTCCGAGATGGTAGCTGGAGCCAATGGCAACTGCTGTCCGTTAGTCAGCGGCCATTTTTATATTTACAATGCTGCCTTTTCCTAGGAAAGTCCATGTTGGTAGGGTTATGGAATGGTAGATTTGTTCTGTAGGTCCTGAGAGACTTTTGTAGAATTTTCTATTAATTCACAATACGCTCTCTATTGGAGAGGGATTAACATTACAGTTACTGAGAATTCTATGGGGAAATGCCCTAGTTTTACTCTGCACTCTCTGTTGTGTGAGAAAAACTTGTACATATATAGATTATTTGTTTGTATTTAACACAGTGATGGTATGGGAGTTCCAGGAAAAATTAACTTTTGTTGATTATAACACAATATTGGAAAAGTGTACAGCTTGAGAATATAAACGGTGTTCTTTTTTTTTTTCCTTAGGGCAACTGCTTGACTAGTGTTTTTAAGTGTAGTGACCTCCCCCCCCCCCCCCCCCCACCTCTCTGATCAGAGTTTTCAGGATACCCTTTCTTTTCAGTATGTCTGTAGGGGGGGGGGGAGGGGGAGTTCCAGGTCTGACTGCCTTAATCTGCCCCTGAGCAGTGGCAGTGCTGGAAACATACATTGCTCTTGTAACTGTGCTGCCGCACCATCTCCCAATCAGTCCTTACATTCCTCCCCTGGCAGCAAGTAATGCTTAAAAGTGCCTCATTTCCTGCTGCTGCAGTACTGAAGTCTCACAAGAAGAGCCATGAGTTCTCATGGCTTATATGGCAAGCCTTCAGCACCATGGTATCCTGAGGTTGAAGCACTGAAGTGCTTCATCAGCATCCTGCTGGAAGACTGATTGGGAGGCAGTGTAGTAGCACAGCTAGAGGTAAGAGCAGTGTATGCTGTGCTTGCTTCCTTCCAGACCTTAAAAATATTTTATATGCCTATGAGAAGGGGGAAGAAGCAAACAGTCTTCCTCGAACCCTTCAGGGCACTCCTCAACTCTTCCATGCAGACTTGTGAAACTCCCCCTCTACTGCAGACCTACCTCAGACCAGTGGTGTAGCTACGGGGGGCCTTGCGGGCCCAGGCCCCCCTCCCAACCCTGATGGCCAGTCAAGTGCCTGTGGTTTAAGCATTACTGGCTGACCTCCAGCTCCCTGCACCTTTGGCCCATTCCCTGAACTGCTGTCCTTCAATTTTCCGGGCTGCCGGCAGCATCAGTTAGGTAAACATACTGCCTTTGGAGGCCCGGAAGTTTTCCCTCTGCTACAATTTCCTGTCCCGCCTAGGCGGGATGTTGCAACAGAGGGAGAGCTTCAAGGGCTGCCAAAGCCAGTGTGTTTACCTCACTGACACTGCTGGCGAACCAGAAAATTGAAGAAGGGTAGCGGTGCAGGAACAGGAGACCTAAAAATCTGAAGCCAATTAGGTTGATCTCCCTTTCCCTCTCCTCCACACAGCTGTTGGTCATCCCCATTATCCAAAACAATCAAGCAAGCCTATGAGTTGCTTTATCCACGATGTTGTCCTTTATTGTTGGTAACATTTTGTCATGTCCCCTACCTCAATGCAAGTGGCGTCCTCGGGCTGCGCAGGGTCCTGGCAACACACTCACTTGACTGGCTCAGCCTTGAGCCATGTCTGTGTACTTCTTCTCTGGCTGCAGGCTCCTTGATTGCCTTGCTCTCATGCACCTGGATCTGGTCTCTCTGCCTGGCTTCCAGGCTCTTTAATTGCCTTGCTACCACACACCTGTGTTGACTTTCTCTCTGCCTACCTGACCTATGGAAGCTCTCTTCTTCAGCTGGTTCCTGTCTGCGTCAGAAAGCCTGCACTATTTCTGGGACGTTTTCCCTCTGCCTCTTTGCTTCGGCTTCTACTTGGGTAAGCGTTTCTCTTCAGCATACTCTTCTGTTTGCTGCCTGCCTGTAAAGACCCTGCTTGGACCTGGATTACTCTTCTGTCTGCTGCCTGCCCGGATATCCTGCCTGGACCTGGCTACTCTCCTGTCTGCTGCCTGCCCGGATATCCTGCCTGGACCTGGCTACTCTCCTGTCTGCTACCTGCCGGATATCCTGCCTGGACCTGGCTACTCTCCTGTCTGCTACCTGCCCAAATATCCTGCCTGGACCTGGCTACTCTCCTGTCTGCTACCTGCCCAAATATCCTGCCTGGACCTGGTTATTCTCCTGTCTGCTACCTGCCCAAATATCCTGCCTGGACCTGGCTACTCTCCTGTCTGCTACCTGCCCAAATATCCTGCCTGGACCTGGCTACTCTCCTGTCTGCTACCTGCCCAAATATCCTGCCTGGACCTGGTTATTCTCCTGTCTGCTACCTGCCCGGACCTGGTTATTCTCCTGTCTGCTGCCTGCCTGAATATCTTGCCTGGACCTGGTGACTCCCAGGTCAGTTACTCGCTTGTATACCTGCCTGGACCCAAGACACCTTAGCCCAGTGATGGCGAACCTATGGCACGCGTGCCAGAGAGGGCACGCAGAGCCATCTCCCTTGGCACGCGCGCCGTCGCCAGTCCGCCCACTCTCCCTCCCTTCGGCCTCCCTCCCGCCCTCCCTCCAACCCAACAAGCATCAGCCCGCCCGTCCTCCCTCCCTCTCTCCCTCGTCCCTCCCTGCACCAGGAACCCCCCTCCTCCTAAAATTTAAAAAGCGTACCGTCCTCGGAGTCGGGGTTAAGGCGTCGGCAGCGAAGCGTGTGTTCTTCGCTTGACGCACCTTCGGCCTTTCCTCTCAAGCTCTGGTCCCGGGACCAGAGCTTGAGAGACAGGAAAGGCCGAAGGCGCGTCGAGCGAAGAACACGTTTCGCTACCGCTGCCGACGCACGCCGCCTTAACCCCGACTCCGAGGACGGTACGCTTTTTAAATTTTAGGAGGAGGGGGTTTCCTGGTGCTGGGAGGGACGAGGGAGGACGGACGGGCAGGCGGCCTGATGCTTGTTGGGTTGGAGGGAGGGCGGGAGGCCTGCCTGGTGCTGTCTGTGTGCTGCTGGGTGGGAAGGAGGCCTGCTGCTGTGTGCTGGGTGGGAGGGAAGCCTGATGGTGGGTGCTGGGAGGGAGGGAGACCTGATGGTGGGTGCTGGGTGGGAGGGAGGCCTGGTGCTGGGTGCTGCCGGGTGCTGGGAGGGAGGGCAGGGGGGAGAGGAGGGTGGCTGGACATTTGTGGCTGGAGGGGAGAGGAGGGTTGCTGGACATGGATGGAGGGCAAGAAATGAAGAAGGAAAGGAAAGAAATAAATGGAAAGGAAGCCCTGGAAACGGAGTTAAGAGAACAGATAGAGAGCAGCAGAATCAGCGACTAGAACCAATATGGATAGAAAAACAAAATCACCAGACAACAAAGGTAGGAAAAATCATTTTATTTTCATTTTAGTGTTTGGAATATGTCGAATTTGAGAATTTACATCTGCTGTCTTATTTTGCACTGGGTATACTGGAGCTGTAACAGCTTACAGAAATGATTTATAATGGAAGAAAATCATGTTATTTTTTTCTCCTATACTAGTATAATATTTTCAATGATGTCTGTTTATATGCGCCATGGCTGGTGTAAGGGGTGTGGCTATCATAGGGGTGGAGTCATATGTGGTGACCCCGCCCATAATGAGTACCGGCACTTTGCGATAAATAATTCGATTTTGGGTTGCTGTTTGGGCACTCGGTCTCTGAAAGGTTCGCCATCACTGCCTTAGCCTACTGCCTGTCACTCTGTTGTGACCTGCTCCTGAACTTCTTCCTTCTGCTCTCCTCTGGCTGGTCTCTCTGGGCGCCCCTTTCCTGGCCTCTCAGTATAAGTCTTGTCGGCCGCCCGCACCTGGGGGCTGAACCCTCGGGGAACGGCGGTCACCACAAGTGAATTTCGGGGTTGCTCAGCCGCCAAGCAGAACCCGGGTCCATTTCTTTTTACACCCAACAGCACACTGCTCGGCACAGGAACTCACCACTCATCTGACACATTTTTATTTGATCTCGCTTATATTTTCAAATGTACCAGTTTTGCAGCATGTGGATGTACACAGGGGAAGTCATTTGGAGGGCTGTATAGGGACCACTTGTATTCGTGCAGAGATGGTTTCACCTAGTAGGCCACCAAAACAGACATCATGTTATGAGAATCTGGTGCTTAACAATCAGACTTACTCTTTATAAGTACAATTTAAAAAAAACACATTATTTTTTTTTCCCTGTTCCTACGTCAAAAGAAAAAGATGGAATGTGGGAACTTGCTCCTTTTGTTTTGTGGATTGCAGTGGGATATTATAAAAATGCACTTGCCTTTTTATTACTACTATTTCACAAAGATGTATTGAATAATGAGGGAAGGACTTCCTTCATGCAGAAGTTCTGTCCAGAGTCAGTTTGAATGTGGCAACATTGTCCAGCACACTGTTAGCCACCAATTTCATACAAAGTTAATTATTTTCAGTGGAAAATAAATCTGGTGGCTCAGGCTGCTTGTTATGTGAATATTCCATCAATGTTTCATTATTGCTATCAAGAATTACATATTAAGGGCATTTGCTTTAAACTTTGTTTTAATGCATTTATCCATTCCTTACATGCACGTGGTTTTTAATTTTAAAGGTGAATCCTAAGGGTGGTTGAACAACTAGGTATAAATTGTGTTGTTTCTGACTACATGTTTTGGATTGCTTTGGGTCCTGCTGATCTGTACATCTGCTGTATAGAATTTTGGAAGATGGAAATGAGAATTAAGCTTTGGATGTACTCTGTAGAAGTTATTGTTTATTTTTGCAACGAGTATATGGATGCCTGTTCTGGTGTATGCATGTTTATACATATGGCTATGATTCCTGAACATGTTGCATCATTACAAGGACAGACTTTAAAATGCCCAGTTGGGTATATATTTTAATCTCAACTTTGTTGAATGTTTCACACATATCCATCTATTTTCTCCCATGATATAACTGAATCTATTATTCTGCCTTGCTGTATTTTCAACTGTACGCCACATTGAACCCGAGTTTGCTTCGGATAATGTGGGATATGTTAAAAAAAAATCCTTTATCCTTCACCTTTTAAGACACTGTCTATCCAACTGGATGGTGATGGCACAAGGAAAGCAAGTCTGGTCCAGTGAAGACTAACTCAAAATAGCCTGTTCCTTAGCTGGGCCCTAGTATTACCATATTGAAAATGCGACCATACTCCTCTACCTCTGTGGTTATTTTCCACTAATAAGTTGGCTGGAGTCACTGGGGCTCATTTTCAAAGCACTTAAAGTTCCATAGGTTACTATGTAACTTTGTTTTTAACTTTTCTTGGGTATCCAGATAATTTATTTGTGGTTTTATTTTGTTGCAGAGTGATGTTGTATTTTGCTCCCTACAGTAGATAATCCCATTTCATTTTTATTTCTCCTGTGCTGTACTGCTTACAGAGAATGTGATTCCTCAGTGTTTTCTTTTCTAATTTTGGTCCTTTATTCTGTAATTGGTGAGGATTGGTCTGTGTTCTGTGAGTGACCAAGGTGAGAGAATCTGCTGGCATGTAATTTCTGCGTGGATCCATAGGAGTCTGATTTCTCAGTTTTTTTCCAATAGGAAGCATATTGCGGTTCTGTATAGTCACAGCTGCCTTTTTAAAAGTACTGTTACTGATATTTGTGTGTTCAGAATTGGTGCTGAGAAGCTTCTTTGTAGGATTTAGTGTTACTTCACATAGTAATTTGGCAGACAACCCTTTATTTGTCTGCTCTTTCGTAAGGAGGAGGGGGTGGAAGGAACACTGTCAGGAACTCCAGGGACTTGAACTGGTTCATGTCAGCTTCAGAAAGGAGAGAAAGCAGTAGAACCAGTGGAAGGGACAAGAAGACTTATTTGATTAATACAGCTTAATAAGGTATTTTATATTTACTTATAAAGTAAAATTGAGGGATATGTGCCACTGCAGTAATTATTTTCCAGGATACGGTGATGTGTGTTGAGAGGTTGATCAGACTGAAGTCTACTATAATGGTAAAGTTTTAAGTTATGGGATAATGCAACTTCATTTAAAAATGTCAGTGCTTCCAAGGTTTTCTTAAATGTGCATGTTGTTTGTTGATGCAAGACAGACTTTTTTTACTTAAACTGCACTTGATAACTGATTTCTAAGACATTATTTAGGAGTATACCAAGCACTACTCACGTCTATATGCCTAGTGCCCCCCCCCCCCAAAAAAAAACATTGTCAGGTCTGGCTACGCCCCTGCCTACTACTACTATTTAGCATTTCTATAGCGCTACAAGGCGTACGCAGCGCTGCAGAAACATAGAAGAAAGACAGTCCCTGCTCAAAGAGCTTACAATCTAATAGACAAAAATAAAGTAATCAAATCAATTAATGTGTACAGGAAGGAGGCGAGGAGGGTAGGTGGAGGCGAGTGGTTAAGAGTCAAAAGCAATGTTAAAGAGGTGGGCTTTCAGTCTAGATTTAAAGGTGGCCAAGGATGGGGCAAGACGTAGGGGCTCAGGAAGTTTATTCCAGGCGTAGGGTGCAGCGAGACAGAAGGCGCGAAGTCTGGAGTTGGCAGTAGTGGAGAAGGGAACAGATAAGAAGGATTTATCCATGGAGCGGAGTGCACGGGAAGGGGTGTAGGGAAAGACGAGTGTGGAGAGATACTGGGGAGCAGCAGAGTGAGTACATTTATAGGTTAGTAGAAGAAGTTTGAACAGGATGTGAAAACGGATAGGGAGCCAGTGAAGCCTCAGACACCTCTTTTCCACATGCTTTCCCTGTAGTCCCACACCTTCCTTGCACTATACTCCCTGTACTCTCCTTGCAGACCTAGACACCACCTCTCTACTATACCTCCTGCAGATCCATTGTACCACTACCACCACAGTCAAATCCCTTGTCAGAACAGGCCTCCTCCACACCCTCACACTGTGCAACCAACACCGCTCTCTGTGGTCTCCCTCTCACGCATAATTCCTTCCCTACACTGTTCCCAGTCCCAGACACCCCACATGACACACATTGCATATGTTCCCACTGTACCCCCACATAAGTCCCTATTACCACATCTTAGACGTCTTACTGACAGCAAACATCCCCACATATTCCTACTGACCTAGGTACCCCCTACACATCCCATATGTATCATATTGCCTACTTATAAAACCCCTGAACCCACACACACTCCGTCCCAGAATTCCCATTGATTGCCAAACACCGCCCCCCACTCTACAACCAGAGCGCTGAAGGGGGGATCTTCTACCAGCCCCCACTACCTTGGGGACTATGGTGTTATAGGAGCCCATCTTAATTTTTCTGCCCAGGGCCCATTCCATCCTACCTAAGACACTGAACAGGAAATTCACTGAGTAGCCCAGCAAGAAAGAATTAATGTTTTCCTGTCATGCAGCCAATATGACCTCTCAAATGTCATTACAAAATAGTACTCTGCACATGTTTCAACAACTCACACTCTGTGAAAGCAACAGCCCTGCATAGTTAAACACAAATTATTGTTTCATAGCAGATGTGTGTGTGAAACTGTACATGTGCACACATATTTTCAAAGAAACATAAAAGCCAACTTAAGTGTTCAATTTCAGCTGTACTATTCTCATATAACTCTTGGTCCCTAGGCTTATCTTCCACCTGGAAAATCACATGTATCAAAGGGATGCAATTTGAGAAGCCATGCATCACTGATGAAAAACAGATATATTTCTATTGACTTTATTTTCTTGTTTAAATTAATATCACTATATTCTAAGGCGTAGCATCGCCAAACGAATTCTGTGGGCACATCCTGGACAAAAGCTGGGATGGCCTGCATAATGCAGTTTGTCTTGTATGCAGCTCTGCTCTGATAATGCTTTCAGGTTAACAAAAATACTTAAGCTTCAGACTGTACTTGTGACATTAAGACTGCATACAACTACAGTACACTTGCTGCTTAAAAAAATGTAAAATTACTACATTATTATCAGAAATTCCTTAGATGCCATACATTATGGAAATTGGCTGTTTTATACAATCTTCAAATCATTATGCTTTTTTTTTTCTTTCAGTAAGGCAAGGCCCACTGAGATTCCAACACTGCTATAAAGAATCTTAGGGGGATGTCAACAGCACATTCATAAGCATTAATCTAAAATAAATTAGAAAACTGTATAAGCGGAATACTAAAGCAACGTGGGAGCAAAATGCCAAAGAACCTAATACAGACCCAGCCTCGCAACTCTAACGATGCTGAGAATAATAGATGATAAATTCCTAAAAACTGAAATGGATAACAAAAGACTTTGGATTTTACTTTAGAATTCTTTCTCTGCAGAGAATATAAGAATAGCCTATACTGGGCCAGACCAGTGGTCCATCCAGCCCAGTATCCCGATTCCAACGGTGCCTAATCTAGGTGACAAGTACCTGACAGAAACCCAAATAGTAGCAACATTCCATTTTACCAATCCCAGGGCAAGCAGCGGCTTCCCTATGTCTGTCTCAATAGCAGACTATGGACTTTTGCTCCAGGAACTTGTCCAAACCTTTTTTAAACCCAGATACTTTAACCACTGTAACTACATCCCTCTGGCAACGAGTTCCAGAGCTTAACTATTCATTGAGTGAAAAAAATATTTCCTCCTATTTGTTTTAAAAACTTCATTGAGTGTCCCCTAGTCTTTGTACTTTTTGAAAGAGTAAAATAAAAAAATCAATCCCTTTTACCCGTTCTACCCCCACTCAGGATTTTGTAGTCCTCAATCATATCTCCCCTCAGCCGTCTCTTTTCAAGCTGAAAAGCCCTAATCTCTTTAGCCTTTCCTCGTATGAAAGGAGTTTCATATCCTTTATCATTTTGGTCGCTCTTCTTTGAACATTTTGAACAGATTAGATTTAAGATCCTACTGGGATCTTAAATCTAGTCTTGTTTCTGGTCTTTAATATGAATAGAGGATACATGAAAATTTGCTAGCAAAAACTGCTCATCCAAATGAACCAAACAAAGTTAAACTGTTAAAGAAGGTCAATACAAAGATAACCTATGTCATAACAAAGACGATTACAATATAAGAGATTTAAGGGTGTGCTACAAGTCTATTTTAGCTATAGCTATGAATGTAATTCTTTGGGCAAAACATTTTGATCTACATTTATGAATTGGAAGAAAACTAAGTTCAGTGTTGAAATCAGATGACCATTTTATTTAGACAGTGCATTTTCTGGACAGACAACCTGAGAGGCCATGACTCTGGCAGCAGAACAGCCTGAATCCTTTTCTCCCTCCACCTCTTCCCAACCCTCTTTCTATCCCTTCTCTCTCTGATGCTATTGCTATTACTTGACAAAGAAATTGTATTTTTTTCATTCTTTATTTTTAACCTATAAACCATCCTGATTGGCCTACAGAAGGGCAGTATAGAAAGAACTGAATAAACACTATTTGGATCATGTGATACAATATTATGTAACTTGTACTTATTTAAAATGTTTTTACTGATGACAAACATGCTCAACAATACACCAATCAACAAAAGTCATCACATTTTTAGTAATATAACCCCCTCACCCCTGCAAACTCCAACCACCACATCAAATACCAACAAACGTACAACAGAGAGCCTGTACTCTTATGACTCTGGGAATAATTGACAGAACAGAAAAAAAAAAGGAAGATGAGGGGGGGAAACCCCGAGAGCCCCATGACCCGTTCAAAAGGTATTTAATACTCTACTACGGGCCCTAGGAGACAATGATTGGATATAGTTGTCCTAGATCTGTAGAAAAGCCTTCCTGTGTTCTGGCTCCATTTTTTCCCATCAACATCAGCGAATGTAATTTGTTTCTCAAGCCCAGTAGGAAGGTAAGTCAGCTACGGTCCCCCCAAAGATACAAGATTTAAAAAAAAAAGTTAACTACAATCCCTGCCTTCCGGATCAATTGATAGGCCCCCCCTGCCCTGCAGCGCAAAAACCTCAAAGGAATCTAGGGAAACCGGTGTAGGAGAGCGTAGTATTTTCTCCAAATATAATATGACTGACTTCCAAAAAGCTTGTGTCTGCAAACATAACCAAAAAGCATAAAACACTGAATTGACTTCCAAATGGCATTTCTGACATACAGGTGAGTCTACCCTCCCCATTTTGAAAAGTTGTTCCTGAGTTAAGTAGGCCCAGTGTATAATTCAAAATTGACATTGATAGTTATACTCAGGATTCACGTAATTAAAGGAAGGGTATCAAGAGTATTATTTGAATGTTGTAAATCTATGCACCATTTTGATGTCAGGTCTGACAAACCACCTTATGGGGAAATTTGCAATAAAAGCGTGTGTAAGGTACATACCCCATTAGACAGTCTTCTCTGGCATCAGCCAAAAAGGCATACAATTTGTGGCTCTTTGTGGCCTGAAGAGCCTCAAAACTCAAGAGATATGAGAGAGCTGCTTGTATGCATATATATCTTGTATTTGAGTTAATGTACCATCACCCAATTGAGCTAGAGATTTCAAGTGCTCAGAGTCTCCCAACACATGACTTAAATAATATATACCAAGAGTACCCCAGTGCCAAAAAACTTTACTTTCCATGCCAGGGCTAAACATTGTATTGCATTACCCTGAATGGAAAGTAAATCAAAGGTTTCAGCTGAGATTGCCCAATACCTTGTAAGATTGCGCCAGAGGTCATGCAAAATATGGAGCAGAATTCTATGTCTGATATGCGGTGGAAGCTTATGTGTAGGTGTTTGGAGCAAATAAGTGAAATGCCATGGTTGAAAATAATGTTGCTACAATATCAAAGAAGTGTAATCCTGCTGTTCCAGAATCTAGTCTGCCAAATGACAGAGCAAACAGACTTGATTATATTTTTTAAGATTAGGTAATCCCAACCCATGCATACGCCAAGAACCCATTAATAATCCAGAAGGTTTTTTTTGGTTTTGAGCCTCCCCAACAAAACTTATGAGCTTTTGCAGAACCCTAAGGCCTTTAAAAGTGTTAAAGGTAACATCTGTAATATGTATAGCCATCTCAGAAACTCAGTCATTCGAAATAACTGGATCTTGCAATGAAGACTAACAGGAAGGTGCCCCCAGCCCAATAGCTTGTTAAATGTGGTCTAAAGTAGTTTATCCACATTTATAATTCTGTGAAATATGAAAAGCCAAGTGTATTCCGAGATACCGGAAAGCCCCATTTCAGTGGAAAAGAACCAGGCCACGAGGTTCTGAGTTGATACTGAGAAACCAACATCAGTGACTTAGTAAAGCTTAGTTTGAAACCCGAGTAGTCCCCATATTCCTCAAAAGTTTTCCATTAAGGCGGGCAGAGGTTTGTGGGGATCAGTTATATGTACCAATAAATCATTAGCGAAAGCTGAAATCTTCAAGTGAACACCATTAATTGGAGCCCCTCGAATTAGAGAGTCTAAAGTAAGCAACAATAAAAGATAAGGGACAGCCCAGCCTAGTACCCGTACAAATTAAAAAGGGAGATGAGCAAATACCATTAACATTGAGAGTAGCTTGGGGGTTACAG